>NW_027339107.1:0-1827 GCF_000331145.2 Cicer arietinum | reverse complement strand
TCAACTGTAAAGTGTGAGATAAAAAGAAAGCTTCAAAATAAAATAGTACTTCAAAGAACAAAAAGGTTTTCCTTTTTCCCAAAAAAGTAAAGGACACTCATAACTCAACAAAGAAAACAGTGATGTGGATTTTTTTTAAATACTAATTTATGCTAAAAACAATAGAATAGCTAAAGTGTAAGTATATTAATTGATATATGCTAAAACAAAAAATAAGTTAACAACACGGCACTTAAAATTAAAAAAGAGAACAAAAATAAAAATCAGCCAATAAGTTTGAATTTAGGCAAACAAATTGAAAACAGTTTAGATATTCACTGTTTACTAAACTTCAATTGGAGTGGATTATCTTTACTAAATCAGTTATCTATAAGTCTATTTTTAGTCCAGCCTACATACAGTACAGGTAATAGAAATCTTACAAAATCAGTAAGTTCTCTTATGGGCAAAGAACTACCTACAATGATTTTTAATAACAATAAATTCAAATACATAGTTCATGTAGAGGCAGTGCTCATGAAGTGGTAATCTTATTTTTGCTGAAGATGTGGAGAAAGAGCGTGTAATAATGTAATAGTCATTGCACAATCAAAGAAAATAGAAGGAAATTCATGATATTAAGTTATCATATGGCATGAAATTTTAACTGTGTCATACATATAAGTAGAACTTCTGAAACTTCTGCTAACTCAGCATCTGTGATAATCATCACATTCACATTCAATTTGCAGCAATCTAATTCAAATTTCAAGGGCCAGGTAAGAACTTGTTATTCAGAATTTTAATTGTGAAAATAATACTAGAAATTAACATTGTAAAATGAGAACAGTTTAGAGACTATTTATTGCATTTCAATAGTTTAGGATGAAATACAATTTAGGAATCAAATTAAAAGGTTTACTCAGTTGAGCATTCTCAAACAGTGAATATCTCAAACACCATACATATAAGTAGACATACGAAACACCATTCTCAAAAGGGATTTTTATAGGAAATAAGTTGTAACAAACTTGCTCTTAATCACATACAGTGACATCATCAATCACAATCCAAAATCTAAACAAGTGTTTTTGGTATTTCTCCGCTTAACAAATTTCCACCAAGATCAAGATTTTCAAGAGATTGCAATCTGCTAAATTCAAGTGGAATTTCTTCCATGAACTATTCCGGTACTGCTGCTTACTTGTACCAGAATTGAGGAATAGTACAGTAGATTTACCCATTTGAGGAAGCTTCCTCATGCCTACCAAATTCTTCTTAATAAGAGGGATAAAATGTTCCTTTCCTCATGCCTCACATTAATATATAGGGGACATGCCTTTACCTGCTGCTCTTGTTTTGCTTTTCTTGTTTTGAAGGGAAAGAAAAATTAAGATCTAAATTCAAATGAAGGTTAAAGGAAAATTAAGATCAAGAACACTAGCAAGAACAGAACCCTAAAATCCTGCAAATGAAGGTTAAAGGAACCCTAAGATCTAAATGCAAATGAAGGTTAAAGGAAAATTAAGATCTAAATGCAAAAGAGAACACTAGCAAGAACAGAAACCTAAAATCCAAGATCCAAATGTTGAAACAGAACCCTAAACATTTGCAAATGAAACCCTTACAATTTGTAGAAGAAAATAAACAAAAAATGAAACAGAAACGAGAATGGAAAGAGAAACAGAAATGGTGCGCGGATGGAAGAGAAGTTGAGATGCGAAGGAACGCACAGTGATGGTTTGGTGAAGAAAACAAATTTTCCTTCAACCGTTTTCCTTGTTCATTCATTCTGTAATAACAAAATTAAAAAACAAATTCAGTGACCTAAATAATAATTTGATTTCC
>NW_027339106.1:0-1824 GCF_000331145.2 Cicer arietinum | reverse complement strand
TACTTTATTTGATATTGTTAGGAATAAAGGACTAAATCGGAAAAAAAAAAAAAAAAAGATAAATGACTAAAACGTTACCTGAAATTAAGTTAAGGGACTACATATGTAATTTAGCCAATTTTTATATGTTGTTGAGCTAAACATTTCTCATTGTCAATCACATTATATCACGTTTGTCATGAGTTGTATAAAAATAATAACAATTTTAGTATTTTATAATTTAGAGATTATTTGTTAAAAACTTTTTTAAAAAATGGAAGTTGTTTTGTGTTTATTTGCTTGTGATTTTTTTTTTAAATAATCAATTATCAAAATAGATTTCTATTTAAAGCTAATTTTAGAGTTTTTTCTTTTGGTTATTTTCAAAAATTGTAACAAACACAAAAAACTCCTAAAAGTAATTTAAAAAGATAATTAACTTTGAAATTAAATTATCAGGTCATTATATAATTAGTTATGATTTATTGATACTTGACAGTGTAGTTAAACAAATATCAAAATATATTTTAGTCATAATTCAAGTGACAAATATCGATATTATTATATTGAAGATTTATCTTAATTTAAATTCGTGTGAATTAATTATAATGAAATTTATCATTTTTTTAAAAAAATATCATAATCTATTGGATCACTCTGCAATAAGATTAATATTGCATATAATTACCAAAAAATATAATATAAGCTTATCTTATAAGGTCGTAGTCGTTTACAAGCTGGAAAGAAATACATTTAAAGGCCCATTAATCAATATAATAAATATTGATTTTTCAAACAAGTAATAGAGAGTTATCAAATCCTAATGAAATAATTCAATTCATTCACACATAATAATTCAGTAAAACAACACAGGATAAAACAAAAACAACTAAAAGTGAAAAAATGTGATGAATAACAAACCAAATAGTAATATATATGTTTCTCCATTTATAAATTTGTATCAAACATTAAAGATATCGCAAATTTAAATTCAAATGAACACTAAAAAGAAATATCGTATTAAGACGATGAAATCACGAAAAAATACAATAACAAGAAAATGAAAAAATAATATAAAAATAGTGTATTTAAATAAAAATAAATAAATAATTTAAAGAGTGCTTTAGACCAAAAATTTGCACTAAACCAAATCTATTGAATAAATAAAAAAGAAAGGAGACCACTTTAAACCTAAATAGTATTAATATTTTCTTGTTAAATTTCAACTTAAAATGATTTTATTTATATAATAAAATTAAATTTATAATTAATTGTAATTAAAAATTGATAAAGATATTTATTTTATATTTTAAATAACCTAATAACAAAACTCATCGACGCTAAAGTGAATAACGAAAAGTATCTCAAATTCAAACCTCCACGTATCAAATATTCTTATTACTACATGAGTTGTATTCAAATAGTACAAATATTTGTAGTGAAATTTTATAATTCTTATGTCCATAGATTTTATAATTGTGTATCATCTTAACATTGGTCACATATATATTAGGTTTATATATGACCAATCATCAGATTACTATTATAAGTAAAAAATTAATTTTAAATTTTATTCGTTATTTTAAATAAAAATTAACTAATTATAATTTATTTAATATTTATATTTCTAATATATTTTTATTTTATAAAAAAATAAATTAATATCGGTAGTTGAGTGTTTGACATACAGCAAAACAATTTAATAAATTCATAATATATTTTACATAAAATCTATAAAATTAACTGCACTTAATTAAATTTTTTTTAATAATTATAAAAGTTGTTATTTTTTCTTATAATAATAATTTGAAAAATTATTGTTAAATTTTTTTAAATATTCTAACA
>NW_027339105.1:0-1822 GCF_000331145.2 Cicer arietinum | reverse complement strand
TCATTAGAGTTCATAAGGTTAAGGTCTAGAGAAACACTTGTTCAAAAGAAATATTTTCTAAGTATTTTCTAGTGTGAGATTCATTGTTACAATCAGGTTGTTAGAAGCAAACAAATTAGTTCCAAACTCTTATAACTTAACCCAATAGTTCCTTTCATGTTCCTCAAGAATTCTGTAGGCTTTTAGGTTGTGCTAAGAAGACTTGGTTGGTAGAGTCAAGGTGTTTTTATTCCTCAAAAATCTTGTAGATTTCAAGTTGTTTTGAGAAGACTGACTTATAAGGTCAAGTGATGTGTAATTCAAGTTTTGAATTAGTGGATTAAATTCTTATGAGTGAGGGGACTGAACTTAGCTACCAAGTTGATGGGGAAATGGGATAAATTTATGTGTCACTTTAATTTTGTAATTCTTGTTGTACTTTTGTCTTTGATTACTTAACCCGACTTCTACTACTTTTGTTCTAAGTAAGTCACCAAACTCGAATCAGTTTTAAATAATTAGCAAAAAGAATCATACTTAGTCAAACACAATTCAACCTCATTTCTCGTATTTGCACCTTCATTTTAGACTTATATAAGGGTTTGTGTTACATCATCAAATATTATGCTCTTTCTATATTTTGAGTGATTATTTACCATTGATTGTATTCTCTAGAAATTCTTGCAACCGTCTTTAAGGTTAAATTTTCTTGTGATCATGTTTCAAGAAAAAGAACTATAAGATTTATTTATTTTAAGGCCTTAGGACATGTTTTGTTTTGTTTTATACTTTCCACTAATTGCCCACTGTGAGCCTTATATTAATTATCTTTCTAGGGTCCCTTGCCTTATTGATGAAATTATTCTTGGGTGCCTTTTCGAACACAGTGGAATAACTTAAAACAAAATAAAAAGAAGAAGAAGAAGAAAATAAGTGTTATTGACATATTTTGAGTTAGTGGGAGATTTATATTTTGTCTGATAAGAATGATCAAACTTTAGTTCAAATCCATTAACCACACACCTGATCATACAAATGAATCTGTATCTCACACATCCAAGTTACTCACACAAACAAATACAACAAAAGGCATGTCATACTTATTAGTCAAATATGTTGTGTCAAAATTAGTCACAACATCTCCAAAGTATTCATAAGAAACTCTATTTCTTGCATTAGTCCAAAACACATTCCTTACGTGAAAATCGTCATCCAAATCTATGTCATAGAAGAAGTCTGAATTTTGTTCCCTCATTTGGCAGAAATAGCTTATCAAGACCTTAACATAATTCCTCACATATTTTTCCCAAAATGTTACATTTTCATGCCCTTCTGCATCTTTAACAAGAGGTTGAAATGTCTTGTTGATCCTCACTCCTGCATCATCATTGATTTGTATTGTTCTCTTCACATGCAAATTCATCGTCTTGTTAGCTTTGAACAACCTTGCCTTTGTAGGACTCGTCTTAGGAGTATGACCAATTCAAATTTTGTAATGTACCTCAATCTATCTTTATCCAATGTAATAACAATCTTGACGGGACAATTATTTACCTTAGTTGGAAGTGTTTCTAACGTACACAATTTTTTTGAAACTTTAGAACCCTCTCTTGAGCATGATAAAATTAAGTAGCAGAGCTCTCCATCTTGGCTTTTTCTTGAAGATCTAATCTTCCACCCAAAACCTTTTCTCGAAGCATACTCTTCATAAATTGATTTGACTTCATCTAAGCAAGAAAAACACATCCCCGTTGTAGGCTCCCAACAACATGTGTTGTCATCATCATCATCAAGGTTGTCAACTCTGATACCTTCATCTTCAATAGTACCACAATCCATGAAG
>NW_027339104.1:0-1817 GCF_000331145.2 Cicer arietinum | reverse complement strand
ATAATTTTTTCTTTAAAATAAAACAAAATTGGTGGCAACTCCGTTTTTCGTGGACAAACCGGATGCAACAACTGATGACTCTACTGAGGACTTTTGAGAGTCAAGTTCAATCTAATTAACTGTATATAATTCTTTTAGTTTATTTATATTACCCGTCTTGTTTTTATTTGTTGTTATATTATGAATATAATTATGTGTTTATGTTAATTTATTTTTATTGTGGCGATATTTGATTTTATTTATTTTTCTACACACTACCCTAACACGATCGACACAATTATGAGTGGACTCTATATCCGGGTTGAGTGCAACCTAAGATAAGTTACATATTGTATAACGATAACCTTTTGGATGTACATCATGTTTGGTTGTCATGAAAGTCTTACATAGATTTGACATTTTCTAAAATATTTATATTTTAATAGTTTATTTATTAATTAGTTTGATATTTTAGAATTTAGTTGTGTTTTAAGAATCAAGTTATAACTATAGAGCCGCTCATAGTAAAGGTTCACATGAACAAAACCTAGAAACAATAGAACCATGTAAATCACATGTACATATAAAAAACCTACCATATGCCACATTCATGCATTTTTTCACTCTCTCCATCGCCATTTTTTTTTTTTTGCATCATATTCTTTATGATGGTCACTTTTGAAGAAAACCATTATCATATTATTTTCATAATCGTAGGAAACATGAGATCACATGGTGGCTCAAATATTATTCCATTAAAAAAGACCTTGCCATTAAGGATTCTCAAACCATATGTAAGCAACCTTAAGAATCTTGCTTGGAAGTTGAAAAAGTATATCGTGTAAACTTTATGCAGAAATTCGGAAAAACTCTGGATTTACTTGAAATTAATGTGCAAGTGATGCCCTTACAATATTGGCTCAATTCTATGACCATCATTTTAAGTGTTTCACCTTTAGGGACTTTCAGTTGGCCCCAACATTGAAGGAGTTTGAACGAATAATGTGTAATTACCCATTTAATTAAATATTTTTAAAATAAAGAATTTTTTTAATTATTAACATATTAATTTAGAAATAAGGAATTTAATTAAAATAAGAATGGACAAAAAGTTAATAATAAAAATGTTCAAGAGGTAAAAATGAGAATTTATTCTAATTTCTCGCATTTTATTATTTTCCAGAAAAAAAAATGGTATTTTTAGCTATTTTCTCATCATTCCTTTCCTTCCCCATTGCTAGCACTGGAAGGAACAACCAGATTGGTACTATTCATCATCCCTACCAACCTCATTTTTTCCATTCTCAGACCCTCAGACCTACCAAGGAGCCTTACATGTAAGATTCTACCTCTATCATTGAGAATAAACCCAAAACAATGAAGTAGAGAAAGAACAACTCTGAAAAGAAGATTTTCGAGCTGAAGCAAAGGACACAACTTAAAGAGGAATCCATAACTATTGGGACCAACTTCTTCTTCAATTAGTGCAAATTCTAACGGACAATCCTTAGAAATAGTGATTTTTTTTTTTAAAACAAATTTCACTTTTGCTTGAGGGTTTCGTGGGTTTGATTTTAATTTTAGTTATAGGAGAAATTTTTTTGGGGATTTGATGTTGGGTTATTGTAAATATCTAAGAGTGAGAGAAAACTATGAGTTTTATCATGTCGAAAATGTTGAAAATCTACATTTAACTGTTCTTAAAATCATAGATTCTGCATATGTCTATGTGATGATTATGATGTGTTAAAAATTTAAGAAATGGAATTAATTGGGATGGGCGGGCATGTTTTTAGTCCAAGCAATCTGAATTAAAGGTATCATCTTGTCGAAGTTCA
>NW_027339103.1:0-1805 GCF_000331145.2 Cicer arietinum | reverse complement strand
TTAAATTCTTCGTAACATAAATAAATTATCCTTCGACAAAAGATTCACCGTACTTAATCTAATCTATTTATCGACGAATAATTTTAATCGGAGCATCAAAAGATATTTTTGGGTATTAAACTCACAAAATATCAATAACTTGGCTAAAAAGCCTCAGAGTTTAATACCAAAATACACTAAAATACATAAATTAGAATTCAAAACTATGGGTCTTACATAAATGATAATGATTCTTAATAGTTTCCTATAATCCCCACATAAGCGCGAGCTTCCATCCTTCTTCTTAACTAATAATATCGGAGCTCCCCATGGTGACACGCTTGGTCTAATAAATACTTTATGGAAAAAAATCTTTAATTTGGCACTTGAGCTCAGTCAATCGAAATAGGTTCGGTTCCTGGGTGTAAATCAATGAAGAACTCCACATCCCTTACTGGTGGTAATCTTGGAATTTCTGTTGGAAATACGTCTGTGTACTCCTTGACAAGCACCACGTCTTCTATGCCCACATTTATCTTTCCCTCCATGTTAACTAATGAAAGAAACTCTTGAGTTCCTTCTCTCAACGATACTATGAGTTTGTTAGCAGTCAAATACTTAATGACTCCTGGCTCGGGGAAAAGAACCAACTTGCGAGCATAATCCAAGATTACATAATGTTACGACATCCAATTCATACCGAGAATGACCTCGAGTAATTGTAGGGGTAAACAAATCAAATTAATCAAGAAATCCCTATTCTAGATAGTTATTTGAATATGTAAACATGCAGTATTTACGGTCAACGTCTTAGATGGTGTGGAAACAACCAAATCAAAAGGTAGAGAAGACACAAATAACTTCTAACGGTTCACACAGTCCATACCAACGAAGGAATGGGTTGCCCCGAATCAAAAAGTGCAGTTAGAGTGTTACTTGAAATCTCGCAGTCTTGTTGGGTTAAATTGCTAGATTCATTTCCAGCTTCAGCACCCATGCAATAAACATGTCCTTTAGCAGTAGGACGAGTAACCCTGGTTGCATTCACTGTTGGTTCCACATTCGGAGCCTTGCAATCCCTTGTAAAGGGCCCTGGCTTCTGGCAATTGTAGCATGGAAGACTCTTAGAGGGCTTAACAACTTGGGCGATTCTAGTTCATTGGGTGATTCTAACCTCTATTGTTGTTATGTGGTCGGTTATAAGGCTTAACAACTTGTTTTCCTTTGTTGTTCTTATGGTTCACTCGACTAGGCCCCCTTGAACGAAAGTTCCCTCCTCGGTTGTTCCTCTTGTTATTCATGTCTTCAACATCTCTACATTTCTCAACTAAAACAGGGGAATGTTGAATTCCCAGTGGTAGGACAGAGTCTTGAATCTCATACTTCAGTCCATTTTGGAATTGGTGACAATAAATTGTTATCACCCAACTTAAAATGTCTTGACAATGACTCAAACTTAGCAGAATATTCACCCACTATCATATTTCCCTAGTACAATTTAAGAAAATCATCACCCAACATAGTCATGGTACTCATCGAGAAGTATTTGTCTAAAAAATTTCTTTTAAACGACTCCCAGTTCACCTCCTCATGAGCTGATCCCATCAGAAGCCTTGTACTTCTCCACTAATATTCAGCATCCCTTAGTAGCCGATACGTAGCATAATTGACCTTTACCCCTGCCTGAAAATTAATCATTTCAAATATCTTTTCCATGTCCTGAATCCAATGGTCGGTTTTTTCTGGACTCTCATCACCCCTGAACTTTGGAGGATTGTGACGACGAAAATATTCCAATCCCCTTGACTCAGCAACACAAATCTCTC
>NW_027339102.1:0-1797 GCF_000331145.2 Cicer arietinum | reverse complement strand
ATTTATTACAACTACAAAATGATTATAATAATAACATATAATAAAATAGAGTTGTCAAATAAACATGTAATTATTAGTTTATTTGACAACTCTATCTTATTTTATGTTATTACTATCTTCGTTTTATAGTTTTAATTCATAACGAAGATAAGTTAATATTTACATATTTATTAAACATTTCTATTTTATTAGGGTTTAGTGTGTTAGGGTATTTCGGGTTTAAAAAATCTTGTGTAGGTTTTAAGAAATCATGTTTAGAGATTAGGTTTTAGAATTTAGGGTTTAAGATTTCGGGTTTAGACAATGGATAGTGTTTGAAATCTGACGAGAAACCCGAAACACAGTTATAAATTTAGGAGAAGAATGCTATAAGGGTCCCCGATCCTCGATTTCATTTGGACTTTTGACACGATTTTGGTACCACTCGACAAAAACGGACCAAAATCCATATTTTTGGACCACACAATGGCTAGTGTTATAAATCTGATGCGAAATCTGAAACATTGTTATAAATTTAGGAGAATAATGCCATAAAGGTTTCCCGGTCCTCGATTTTATACGGAGTTTTTGTGCAAGTTTTGTATCACCCGACAAAAAAAGACCGAAATTCGTATTTTCGGACCAGACGATGGCTAGTGTTTTAAATTTGACGCATAACACGAATCAAATTTATAAATTTAGGAGAAGAATGCGACAACGGTCTCCCGATCCGCGATTTCATCTGGACGTTTTGGGCAAGTTTCGTACTACTTGACAATTATGGATTCAAATCACGTTGAAGGATTAGGGTTTAGAGTTTAGGGTTGAATGTTTCAGATTTAGGGTGTGGGGTTCTGGATTCAAGAATAAGAGTTTATGTTTTAGGGTTTAGGTTTCAGGGTTTAAGGTTTAGGGTTTAGGTTTAGGATTTTACTGTTCAGGGTTTTGGATTTAAGGTTCGAGGTATAGTGTTTATGGTTATCTTCATTGTGAAGCATAACTATAAAATGAAGATAATAATAACATATAATAAAAAATAGCTGTCAAATAAAAATGTAATTATTACTTTATTTGAAAATAATATTTTATTATATTTTATTAATATGTTCGTTATGTAAAACAAATACAAAACTTAGATAATAATAACATATAATAAAATAGAGTTGTCAAACAAATATGTAATTATTACTTTATTAGACAACTCTATTTTATTATATGTTATTATTATTTTCGTTTAGAAGTTCAACTAAATAACAAAGATAATATTAACAAATAATAAAATAGTTTTTTCAAATAAAGTAATGATTACAAATTTATTTGACAACTCAATTTTGTTATATGTCGTTATTATTTTCGTTATTTAGTAAAACTACAAAACTCAAGATAATAATAACGATTAATAAATTAGAGTTATCTAATAAATATGTAATTATTATTTTATTTGAAAGCACTATTTTATTATATGTTATTATTATAAAATAGAGTTGTCAAATAAAGTAATAATTACGTATTTATTTGACAACTCAATTTTGTTAATGTTATTTTTATTTTCATTATTAATTACAATTAAAATTGAATATAATAATAACATTTAATAAAATAGTGTGTTTTAATAAATATCTAATTATTACTTTATTTGATAACTTTATTTTGTTATATGTTACTATTATCTTCGTTTTATAGTTTTACTTCATAAGAAAGAAAATAATTACATATAATAAAATAATGTTAAATAAAGTAAAAATTACATATTTATTTGACAACTCAATTTTGGTATATGTTATTATTATTTTCGTTAGTAAGTACAACTACAAAATG
>NW_027339101.1:0-1793 GCF_000331145.2 Cicer arietinum | reverse complement strand
TACAGACTTTTGGATTAATTCAAAATTGATATGGCAGAAAATATTAATGGATCTTAGTAGAATACCTCACAATGTTGAAGAAATAGCTTTACAAGTTCAAAATTTATTTCTCCTAATTTCATAAATTGAAAAGTCCGTACAATATGTGATCTCTTTTTATATCTAATCATTATCTACCTGTTAAGACAAAACAAAGATGAGCAAAACTGTTTTTTGCTCTAAAACTTTAGAAGAGAAATAATGCTTGACTAATTTCAAGTAAAGCAAATTTCGTTACTCATTGCACAAGGCTACAATTCATTTAACTCATTCACATTCCTCAACCTTCCCTTGTAGCCACGATTTCTGTCTTTCATAGCCAATTCCTTATCAAATTCAAGGAGTGGTCTTTTTATTATAACCACCAATAACAACAACATGTTCAGGAATAAACTTGGTCCAAAACCAATGTGATTTCCACACTCTATTCATTTCTTCAATTGGAACATTTTTCGTCTCAGGTAAGAACATGAAAATGAAAATTGTCATGATGACCACAAAGCCAGCAAAGAAAAAGAAGAGGCCAAATTTCAAATGACAAAGCATGGTTAGAAATACTTGAGCAATTATAAATGTGAAGAACATGTTCACTACAACATTCAATGCTTGACCCGCTGGTCGAATCTGAAGAGAGCATATTTCACTAGGTACCAACCAACCCAATGGTCCCCATGACCATGCAAACGCCGCGACATATGCACAAATAAAGAACAATAGGAGGTCGGCTTCTTTTGTGGAAAATGATCCTTGGCCATTCAATCCAAACTTTTTACCAATCATGATTCCAATAATAATCTATACCCAAAAGTTAATTAGAGCTTGTAAATGAATCATTAAATACAAAACAAGTGAATAGTTTTAATTTTAGTATTAAAACTTAAAAGCAATAGATGTATCAATTTTTACCTGACAAATTAACATTTGTACACCACCCTCAAGAAATAATATCCTTCTTCCAAACTTATCAACTGTGAAGATAGAAACAAGTGTGGCCACAACATTGACACCACCAGTAATAACTGCGGACATGAGCGAAGCATCACCACCAAAGCCTAAGATCTTGAAAAGGACAGGAGCGTAAAACATGATTACATTAATGCCAGTAAGTTGTTGGAAGAATGGAATGAAGGTGCAAAAAGTGAGTTGAGGTCTATTTTCTGATTGTACAATATTTTTCCATGGATGATCCACCTTACTAGCTTCCTCACTAGCATCAACAAGATCTTGAAATTCCTCATCGATGTTTTCAGTGCCGCGAATCTTCTTCAACATTTTCTTTGCATTTTCATGTTGACCTCTTTCAATCAATGAATTGGGTGTTTCATCTAAACAAAGAGATCCTATGCATAAAAGAATTGCTGGCACAGCTCCAACACCCAAAGAGATTCTCCATCCATTTTTGTGCTTGGAAGTACCATAATTTATAAGATTTGCAATTAGAATACCAATTGTAATCATCATTTGAAAACCAATATTGAGCGCTCCTCTAATTTTTGTTGGAGCCATTTCAGACAAATACACTGGTACCGACTATTTAGACAATAAAGATTAAAATTAGTGAAACACTATTTTTTCTTTCCGGTGTGAAGCAATTTAATTAAGGTTTCTTCATTCAAGAAGTTCTTAAACTATTTGAGGATTTTCATGTAGGTTTTGAACTAAATGTTTGTAATTGAGTACCCGAACTTGTCAATAATTTGTAATTAGGCTCATGAGCTAAAAAGTTTTTAAATAATTTGTAATTTATGTAGATA
>NW_027339100.1:0-1787 GCF_000331145.2 Cicer arietinum | reverse complement strand
AAAAAAAAAAGATAAAGGACTAAAACATTACCTGAAATTAAGTTAAAGGACCACAAATGTAATTTAGTCTAAATAATATTATTAAATAAAAAATAATAATAATAAATAATATTAATAAATAATAAAATATATATAGGTCGGCCTGTCAGGCCTTTTTTATAAGGCTCAGTCTGACCTCTTTAAATAAATAGGCTTTAAAAATGGCATGAGCCTATCCTTTTTATTAAATAGGCCAGGCCAGACCATAAGTAGGCCAGGCCATAGGCCCCTGACGGACGGCCTAACCTATTCCTATCCCTAGCTACAATACCTGTTTTCTCTAGCTAACACTTTTTTGCAATGAGTAAAATGTGGTGCCTAAAAATTTACGTTGGCCAACAGTTTACGACTATTTGCAAGATCTGCAACACCATATATATAAATGTTCCATAAAATTCAAATGGGAATAGTTTTAGAAAGGCACAATTACATTTCTGTCAGTAGCTAATAACTATCCCCTCAGATATACCAACTAAAAATTTGAAGTTGATAATTTTAACAAAAAGCTACATTTATCAATTGTTGCCTCAGAATTCAATATTTGTGTAATTTTCTGCACTATTAATATATGTTTAAAATATATTACTTTGATGAAAAATAAAACTCGTATCTCTTTTTATGCTGATACACGTTGCTATAATGTTCTAATTGTCTTCTCATCTTCAAAAAATAGTGTTGATAACAATTATTCGATAGGAAATGTAATAATAACATCAACAAATGAATATTTAGGGGATATTTTTGAACAAGTTAAAAAGTAAGCTTTCAATACATTTAATGTGCATGCAGAGAAGTTCAAGGGTGGAACATGAGTTGCATTATATATTCATATTCAACTATGCAATTTAATGAATGAAATTTAATGCAGAAACATAAATTGTATGAATGTAAATAGTTTTTAAATACAAAATAAGCATGAAACTTTAACCAATAACAAGTAAAATTGATTGAAAACCTTAAAATGCATAAAAGTAAATAATTCAAGGAATTAGATGAACTTTAAAATGAATTTGAAAGCACTAATTAACAAGCACTACGCGAAAACCTATTTTACAACGCTTTTTTTACGTTATTTACAGCGTTTTTTCAAAAAAATAAGCGTTGTAGTATCTAGCATTTTAAAAAGATACAACAACGCTTTTTAAAATAAAAAAGTGCTATAAAATAGGTAGATATATTGCGCGCTTGTTATACTCGTTTTACATCGTTTTTTGGACAAAGCGTTGTAAAAGGTGCATTCAATATATACATTATTATGCACCTATTACATCATTTTTTGAAAAAGTGTTGTAAAAGGTGCAAATAATAGATGCATTATTATGCACCTATTACAGCGCTTTTTTGAAAAAACGCTATAAAATGTGCATTCTTATTTTACTTTTATTAAAGAACGCTGTAAATAGAATTTTTAGAAAGCGTTTTTTGTTTTTTTATGGCATTTATTTAGAAAGCGTTGTCTTTTAATTTTTTTTTTCCAACATCGTTTTCATCCAGAATCAGTTCACACAATCAGTACACAACAACAGAATTATATAACTTTTTAACTTTACATATTTACACAATCAGTTCACAATATATTCATCTACATATTCACATATTGACAACATCACAGAACTATATACATATTCATATAACTATATATTCACAACTTTTGAAATGTGTCCTATTCATATACATATAACTATCAGAACTACCATATATTCATATAATTATCCCTTGCAGCATGCCATTTCCCAACAAATCAAATA
>NW_027339099.1:0-1780 GCF_000331145.2 Cicer arietinum | reverse complement strand
AAGAGTGTTGTGCCTACCCCAAGATGTTGTTAAAGATAGTGAAGATCCAAGAGTAAAAGATGTTTTAGCCATGTTAGAAGCACCACCATCTCACTCCCCCCACTTCAATATTAGATGGAATGAGTTGCAAGGTAATGAAGAAGAGTATGTAGATAAAAAGAAAGAGACGCCACTGGTTGAGCTCAAGCAATTGCCACCTTACTTGAAATATATGCTCCTTGGTGAGAAAAATGATGTGTTCTTTGTGTCATATAATACACCTTGACAATGGTTGAGGCGCCAAGCTAATACTTTAAAGACGTGTTTTGTGGGAGACAATCTATTGGTAGAGGTAACTTTTATTTTTGTCATTTGAATTTGTTTCTTTTTAATTGTGTTTTAACGTTCACTATGATGAAGAATGTTTAACAACTTAAAGTTGGTCTTAAGTTATTTGTTTGTGATTTCAAATTTAAAATTATACTTATTTGCTCATGTCGTTGCTCAATTTGACGACTTTCACTAATGCATACATTGTTGATTACTCTTTGGTTGTGGAAGTCTTGACATTCTTTAAAAAAAACAAATCAATGACATGTTTGACATCTTTTAGATAGTTCATACTCTATCTTATTATCTCAGCTGTGAGCTTTTGGGTCTGAACACTTTAATTCTTTGTTGTGTGATTATCCAAACATGTGTTATCCCTTCAGAACTTGCACTAATTATGACTTGCATCGAGATAATTTTGTTTGGTCGTTTGAGCCTTTCTAATTACCCTATGCAAATTTTACCCTTTGCTAGCCCCTATGAGCCTTGCCCTTTTCTTTCGGTTACTAACCACATTGCAAGCCAAAGACCTGACTTTAATTACGACACATTAGTTGGAGTTAGGTAGAAAATTTTTGTCCCGTCTTGGTAAAGTTCTAAATTTGGAGATGCTCATGGGATATCAACCTTTAATTTTTGGGTGGTGGTTCTAAAAAAAAATCAGTTTGTGTAGTTTGATAAATAACATATTTTTGGTTCTTTTATCAACGTTTGAGAATCTCCACAATGAAAATGTGTACCTAACACCAAGTAGTACAGCCTACTATCCCAAAATGAACTTTCCTTACCTAATCCACATTACAACCTGAAAGTCTTCCAAAAGTGTATGTGTTTGTTGCATTGTGATTGCTAACTATAAGTTTTTCAAGCCTATGATAGCGTGATGCATGTTATAGGATTTGAGTGTTAAATTCATAACCCATGTTAAACACTTGAGAGAAATTTTGGTGAGATTGTATGAAGAGAGAATTGAACTTGATGAATGAATGCTAAGTGCACAAATGGTGTGTTTTTTTTTTTTTTGTAAGCTACCTTGGAGCATGATGAATATTTTGTAGTAGCTGGAACTTTGAGAATTGAGTTTGATTTCATTTGAGAAATTGAGTTTAAGTTTACTTTTAACTATACCAAATCTGAAATTAATTGTTGTTTGGGAACAAACAACATATTAAGTATCAAAGTTACAGGTGGTATTTTCAATTGATGTTGCTTTTCAGAATTAGATTTTTACCCTTAAGTTCAGCAATATCAGTTTTCATATTTGCATTTTCTGTTTTAAGTTCAATAATATCCGTTTTTAGAATTGCATTATTTGTCTTAAGTTAAGTTATATCAATTTTTAGATTTGCATTCTCTATTTTAAGTTCAGTAATATCAGTTTTCAGATTTTCACTTTTTGTTTTAAATTCAGCACTTTGATTCTTTAAAACATTAACTTTTTCAGTTAGATTTGTATTTTCTTTCCTAAGTG
>NW_027339098.1:0-1768 GCF_000331145.2 Cicer arietinum | reverse complement strand
TTTGTTGTATAGGGACTTGATATCTTTCTTTTGGTGGTTGTACTTATTTCTTTTTGGGATGACAATAATTATACTTATACGGTCAGATGACTTCTGTCTTGGTGGGTCCATGTTCTATTTTTTTTTTTTTTTGGACGTGACCATGGGAGATTAGTATTTCTTGCAGCAGTACTTGTACATGTGTCTGCCGAGAATACCCCAGGGGTATGAGCGATGCCTGGTAGGTCTTATAGCCCCGACGTATTTTATATTTGGATATTTTGGTTTATCGCCTCAAAACTATATCAGTTTGTTATAATTATGATGTAATTAATTATGACAATTGTCGTTTGTGTTACGCTTTGGTATTTCATTAGTTGATTTTTGAAAGAAAAAAAAATACACTCGCGCTGTTAAAAGTCGGGGTGTTACAAGAGGCCTTGAAAGTGGATTTTGCAGAGGATGGTTTAGGAATGAATTCTGCAGAAATCGTTTGCTCAAAGTCATCAGAATTGATGACATGAACGGTGTTGTCTTATTAAATAGGTTTTTTTGAAGATACAGCCCCAAACATGATTCTGGAAGATCTTCTGATAGGAACAGAAGATGTAGTGTTTGAGGATGAGGATTTTTTAGATTTGAGATGAGGATAAGATGATCTGATGGTTGCAGCGTGCTGAGAAAGATGAATCACGTTGACAAGTTCTGGTGGAAGAGTCTCCTCATAATGATCTTCTCTGTGGCTTTCATACTCAGTGCTTGAGTAATCATCATGGATGTTTTTTGGAGCCTTATCAGAGAGTTTACGCTTAGCTGTAAACTTGGTTCGAGCCATTTGTGTATGACATATGAAGGTAGATGGAGAATGAAAAAATAAACGAGGAATGAGGTTGGAGTTTGAAAAGGTTGTGACCGTTAGAGGAAGAGGAAGGAGGCAGATGTGGAAGTCATTGAATAGGTATGCAATAATGATAGAGTAGGCAGTCTAGGGGCATGGGAATGGTTGTAACGGTCAAGAGTAGCCGTCTGCGCATTAAAAGCTGAACGGAAGGCAAGTAGGCCGCGCCAAACAGACTGGCCAATGCAGAGGAGGAGCATGCGCATGCTTGTTTGATGTGACAAGGGTTAGTTTCACCAAAATGGAAAATATATTTTTTGTATTTTTTATCCTCTGAATTTTTAAGGTTCCTTTTTAAAGATCAGATGTGATCTTATAGGAAGAATAAGGTTGACCAAAAGAATAAAAAATAAAACAATAATTTTGAGATTGATCAAACATCGTCAGAGTTTGTTCATCCTCTTATGTTAGAGAAGGACATTTCTAAATTTTTAGATATGATCCTCAGAAGAAAATTAAATGAAAACTATTTATAAATAAATTTTTTTATTTAAATAAATTTTGACAAATTTATGATGGAGAGTTCTTCCAAGATATTTTTGAACCTATCCTCCTGGAGAGGTTTGGTAAAGATATCAGGCAACTGATTTTCAGTAACAATAAAAATTAATTCTATGTCCCCTTTTTGAACATGGTCTATGATAAAAATGATGTTTGATTTCAATATGCCTAGATCTAGAATGTTGTATGGGATTTTTTTAAAGATCAATAGCACTTGTATTATCACATAGGATGGGAATTTTGGCGTACATTAGTGAGTAATCCTCTAGTTGATTCTTTATCCAAAGTATTTGAGAGCAGCATTATGTAGCTGATATGTATTCAGCCTCTGTAGTTGATAAAGCAATGGTACATTGTTTTTTGCATGACCAACTTATGAGAGATTTACCA
>NW_027339097.1:0-1766 GCF_000331145.2 Cicer arietinum | reverse complement strand
CTTTCTTCTGAACCACAGATGATATCATCTGTTTCCTCAAGATTCTCAACAAAATGCGATGTCGGAAGGTTTTGGATGTTGTTTTTGTTCACTGACTTCCTCTGTAGTAAAGTCCTTAACTTTTCATCACATATGACCTTTCGCTTTTTCTCAGGGTCAAATAGCTTGTTACTATTGCAGTACTCAATGATTATTGAAGCAACATCGTGTTCGGAAATAGATCCTATAATGGTCGTATGCAAATCTTTTAAGCTCCCATTTAAGAGAGATGCAAAATTCAAGATCAATTTTTGGTTTTCTGCTTCCAACTGTTCTTTGTGATCTGCACGAAGAAATGACTTTTAAGATGTCCTGTTGAAATAATGAAATAATATCTAGAAACCAAAACTGATGTTTTTATTAATAGTTTTTCTCAGAAACATATCCAATTTCTAAAGCAAATAACACATGATGAGATATGTTCAATGAAGCATATTTTCTTATAATGGCCACAAATCAGGACAAAAAACTTATTGTCACAAAATGAGAGAGTAAAATAATCCTACCCAACTTTGAGGACAGTAAATTAATATCATCTGATGCATTCTGAAGATCACTACACATTTCCTTTGCACGCTCAATCAAGGCATTTTCTGTTTACAAGCACAATCAAGCAAATAATATGTGAATTGAACAAAAACAGCAGAAATCTTGGTAGCATATATCATCAATTGATTTACCTGATTTCATTAGCTTGGAAATGGTGCACTCCTTCTCCTTCAGCTTTGAAACAATTAGCCTGTAATTCTCTTGAAGATCATGCAAGTCGTTGCTGGTTTTTTCCAAATTCACCTAAAGAGTAATTTAATTTGATAAGATATTTATTTTAAAAACACATTATGGAGAAAAATATATCAATTCTATGTACCTTGCAATCCTTCAGCTCGTTTTCCAAATCCAGTTTCTGTTCTTGCTCTGTTAAATATAGCTCACGAAATCTGTCCACTTGCTGCAAAATAAATGGGAATAAATAAATTACAATGAAGTTCCCATTCAAATAGGAAGAAATGTCAGCCAAAAACTCTGGGAATACTTTCTGACTAAGGTTAAAGTCATTCTCTAATTGCTCTATCTTCTCATTCCTTTCCTGCATGAAGGGTTGAAATAAAGTAAATTAAGCTAGGGAAATTGAAGTAAGTACCAAGAAAGATAGAACATGCATTATAAACCTGGGACTTTCAGTGTGAGACTACATTATAAACATTCCCATCAAGAAAAGAAAACAAATCCATTGAGAATGATAATTAATTGAAAAGTATTCAAGTGGAGGGTTTTTTTCTTCAGATAATATGCAATGATCCTTAGAAAACTCCTAATAGTATAATAGATTGTTATGCATGTGGATATGCAGTTACTTAAAAAAATAGAGGACCTTCTTTTCAGCTTCTTCCTTGGCAAATCTTTCATGAGAAATATATACACCATTCTTTTCCCTTGCTGCTCGAACATCTGCATTCAATATTCACATGACAAAGATATGATACAATGATCTTATCTATGTTCCAAAACTTAAATAATGGTGAATGTACCTTCTTTCATTCTCTCAATCTCCATGTACAAGTCCTTCAACAAAACGGCCTTTGAAACTTTTTGGTTTGCCTATTAGAAAAATATTAGCTTTTATTAGCACAAAGCAAAAACTACTTTTATAACATTTTTAAGGGGGCAATCGCAGTGGTAACTGACCTCAGGCTTATTCTTTATGTTTTTTGCTCTACTAGCATAGT
>NW_027339096.1:0-1765 GCF_000331145.2 Cicer arietinum | reverse complement strand
ATATATATATATATATATATTATCTAATATATATAATAGAATTATTTAGTTAGTCGTGATTTTTTAAAACTAATTATTTAATTTTGTTAATTTATAAAAATTGAAACATTACAAATTAATTTATAAGAAAAAAATATGTAATTATTTTATTAAAGTAATTTTTATCATTTAAATATAATATATATTATATAATATCTTTGTGAGATGTGTACAACAAATATAATATAATAAAATAATATTATTAAATATGTGATATAATAAGTATATTTTATCTATATCTTATTTTATTTTTATCTTATTATGTCTATATTACGTCGTGCACACGAAAAAAGCTTGAGTTTCTTAGTTGTTTATAAATTTTAAAGAAACAAAAAAGTAATATGGTGTTGCTCAAGTGGTAGCAACTTAGTCTTTGATTTTTGTTTTTTGTTTTTGGCTTAAAGAGATTAATAAAAGATTTAAAGATTATTCTATCCTTGAATAAAAGTATTTGTATTATTATCGTTAAAGGAACCTATTGCTACTCTTATTTATTATAAATGGGCATGTAGTACTCAACATTCTAACGAAACCATAAATATAATTAAATTAATAATTTTTGGTTCATTGAAATATAAATATAATTGTACTTTAATTACATAAATACAAATAAAAAATGATTTACTGAATTAATAAAAAAAATGTTACTAATCATAGCTAAATTAAAATATGAAAAATAAAGATATTTCATATATATTTTTTTTTACTAAAATAGACATTTGAATTCTAAGTTTTAAGTGAATCTCAAAATTTTAATAAATTGCATAAAATTATTTTAGTAATGGTAGTCTATAAGTAAGTTTTGGATTTGTTGACTTCGAGCTAGTATCAAAATAAGTACACTTACACATTATACATATAATTTTTTGTAGAAAACTAATTTTAATAATCAAACCATTTATTACTATATTATATATCTTATATATGCTCATGTGAACAGAGTGCAATAATTTAAATTATTTAGATATTAATGTGTCTATTTTTTACCAAAAAAAATATTTATCAGAAAGAAATAACATATTATTCGCCAAAAAAGGTAGCATATTAAATTAAAGTGATACAACAAAGTATATATAAATTATTTATAAAAATTGTATTGAATATTATGTATTATATTTTCTAAACTTAGTATACTAAATGACAAGTTTTTTATTATGCATGGTTGAATTGGATTTATATATTCTAAAAGAAATTATTATATGAATAAATTAATGATAAACAATTACTTTTTTTATACAGAAAATAATAAATAAATGAGCATAATAATTTTATAATATTATCTTTATTAACTATTGAAAATTTCAGAGACGCATGATGTATAGTAACTTGAAAATAATGCATAAAGTGAGAGTAAAATTGGAATCAAATTATTAGTTTACATTATAAAAATAAAATTACTCTTATTTTAGGTAATTTTTTCTTTACAAATATAATACTACTATTTACTTTTAATTACGAATGAATAATTCTTATATATGTGTTTATTTTTTTAAAACAAAAATAGTGTGTTAATACATGATCTAAATGACATTTCAATGTTATGATCTAAATGACATTTCAATGTTAACACCCTAAAACTACCACTTATCCTTTACATCACTCTTATATATAGTTCACAATAAAAATATGAATTAGTCAATTGACTCTTTAATCTATATGTACTACATATGTAATGAAAATTTATCTGGAGAATGATAATTGATTTACTTCAAAGAGTACAAAAAAA
>NW_027339095.1:0-1765 GCF_000331145.2 Cicer arietinum | reverse complement strand
AACATAATTCATTTACTCATCAAACATGCACTTTTACTTGTTTTGAATTTATATGATTATATTAACTTTATGGATGTTTGACACTATCTTTGTAACATACAGCAAGAGATAATCTTGTTTTTCTACAACAGTGGTTCACAAAATTTTCACATTACAAAAATAATGAGTTCTTCATCACAGGGGAGAGCTATACAGGTAGTATTTTTATCTTGCGTTATATGAATATAATGTTTATTTTGGAGGTTATGTTGGATGATAATGCATGCTTTTGGTTTCAGGTCACTTTGCACCCCAACTTGCAGCACTCATTTTACAAACCAAAACCAACATTAATTTAAAAGGAATAGCCGTGAGTACAAATATATGAAATAAATTTAATAATTCTTATACTGTAACAAGAAATAACATTTTAGTTTATACAATTAACGTGTATTTCTCTTTTGATATTTGCAGATAGGTAACCCCCTCCTAGAGTTTAACACAGATTACAACTCTAGGGGGCAATTTTTGTGGTCACATGGGTTGATAACATATTCAACCTATGAGTTAGTCACAAAAGTTTGCAACTATTCCCGAATTACAAGGGAATATAGAAGTGGGACAGTTAATTCCAGCTGTGTAGAAGTTATTGATCGATTGAATCGGGAGGTTAGTAGATGTATATTTTTTATATTCTGTTATTTGAACAAAGATAAAACCCTTCCATTAGACTAACACTTTATTATTTTTGTATAGGTTGGTGACTTCATCGATGATTTCGATGTTAGTCAGGATATGTGCCGACCACTGGGACAACACATATGGACTCCACCTGTATAATACATTTCATCCCTTCTCTTTTTATCTAAATTCTCTTTTGTTTTTTTGTTCATATTCTTATGCTTTCTTTTATGTATGGTTTAGCATGGAGAAAAGAAGAGAGCTTTTTGTCTCGAAGACAAAATATTTAATTACTTGAACAAGAAAGGAGTTCAAAAAGCTCTCCATACTAGGATTTCCTCGTGGCAAACTTGTGGGTAAGTTTTATTAATTGAAATTTGATTATCATTAGAGTTTAGAACTTTATTATTATAACTTCAAACTACCTTGTGTTATTTAGATTGATGAGATAAAGTCATATTAAATTCAATTATCATTGATTTTGTCTTTGCAATAAATGGACTTCTGAATTATCTTTTAAATTGGAAATAAATTCAAGTTTTTATTGAAAGAAATTGATATATTTTATTAGATCTGTATTGATTGCTAATATCATTTTCGTTTTATTACAGAGCTATCTGGTATGACAGCAAAAGTATTGAAAATTCAACCATATCTCTTCTAGGAACACTTGTTAAATCAGGTGTTAGAGTTATGGTATTTAGGTTAGTAAGTTTTTCTCTCTAACTTTTTAGTTAGTCTTTGCATTCTTTTCTTTGGTTTGTTAATGTTCTATATTTTTTAAGCTAAACAATTTTTTGTGCAGTGGAGATCAAGATTCTGTCATACCATTCTTTAGCACCCAATCTTTATTGGATGGATTAGCTAAGGACCTTGGGTTGTACGTAGGGCCTTATAGACCATGGTATAATGGAATAAAGGTATATATTTATAAATGTTTGATTTTTATTTTATGATCTGTTGATTATGTGTTGGTGGTTGAGCTAAAAATCAACCCTCAAATTCTATCATTTTTTTTTGCTGTTTTGTTTGTCAAACCTCTAAATAAGGTGTTAGAGTAATTTTGTACTTTTGTGATTTTGAATTGTTCATATACACTGTGATG
>NW_027339094.1:0-1762 GCF_000331145.2 Cicer arietinum | reverse complement strand
CAAATTTTTCTCCTAGTAAATAATCAATTATTGTGTGCAATATGTGGCACTTTAATTAAGGTAGTATATAATAATTCCTTCTTTTTGTTCCTAGCGATGTAGAATAGAAGTGAATTTCCTAGACTCCAAAAAACTCTTTCTCTTGGTCTCCGTTGTTGAAACGTAGGCAAGAAAAGTTTCAAAATCGGTGTCTACGTAACGTTTGGGATTCGCTTCGTCAATGAGTTTTGGTGACGGTCTCACCGTACTGTTGAAACAAACGCTATGCAACGATGCCACGGATCTTCTAGGCTTAGAAGAATTCACCAAAACTCTATGTAGCACACTTTTGTATTTTCCGTTGCTAAAAATCTGACAACCATACACGAACAAAAATTAGCAACTTGAATCTAATCCACATGACTTTTTGACACATACATATAATACTAGTAGTGGATATGAAAGATATTTAACACAAAATACAGTTTAAATATTTTTTTTCTCTCAAATTTATCTTTTATATTTTTAAATATATTTGCACAATCAGATAATTACGCTTTAAACAAACAAATTCATGTTATGATGAACTTTTTTATATGAGCAAGTTGCATTTACTTCTCCTAAAAACATTTATCTCTCTTACATTTATTGAAAAATTTGTATACAATATTTATATTTTGTCATTCCTTCAATTTCACTCTAATTGTACTATTAAAAACATAATCATATATTTTAAAATTACAAAGCAAAAACTTTAATAGTGTCATATAATAAACGATATAAATAGATGTAAGTACGATTAGAAAAAAAAACATTTGATACATTTTTTTTAGTAACTATATAGTAGGTGAGTGTTTCTTTAAAATTAAAGAAGATATTAGTATTATTTAAAGTGACCTCAGAGAAAACAATTATGAATTCAAGTATAAGATAAATTAATTATTTCTTGTTCATGTAGCAACACATTTTGAATATGTGGAAAAATAATCAAAATTCGATCTCTAAAACACATTTTTGAGGAATAACGATGACAAATAAAGGTGACTACACTTCAAAATTAATAAATTTTGTAGAATTACTCTAAATGATCAAAGTTGTAGAGATAGTAGATGTCTTATTAGTGAACCAAATACACTAATTATACAATTTACCAAAATTAATCGTTGTCAATCAAATTTTATGCACACCAATTATATATCATACATTTCTCTCGAATCCTTTTTATAAGTGACATTTAAAATTTTTCTTTAGTCCTTATTGTAAGAAACAAATTAATTGTACAATTTTAAAATACATTAGTTGTTGAATTTCCTTTTATAAACATGTATTTTAAATTAACAAAAGATTCTCATGCAAGTGGATGCATTAATGAATGATGAAAAAATATTAAGGTAGAAATTAAGGCATTGCTTTCTTTTATTTTTTGACTCATTTTAAGGTAGTTACTTGACATGTGTATTCTTTGTGTTATATTTATTTTCATTTTATATAAAATGGACCAAAGGGAGCATGTTGCTGTAATATTTATAATATGTTATAATATTATTTACCAACATAAAATGTTATAAAAACTAATATTGCTATATGAAAAGATAGTGACAAATCAACTAATAAATATGTTTACCTCAAGGTGATCACCAACATTAACAATGAAAGCATTATTAATAGGATGAACTGTGAACCATTTTCCTTGAAATTGGATTTGCAAACCTTCAACCTCATCTTGGAGGAGAAGTGTTAGGAATCCATAGTCAGAATGAGGGGGCATCCCTAAAGTTAGGTC
>NW_027339093.1:0-1756 GCF_000331145.2 Cicer arietinum | reverse complement strand
AACAATTTGGTTGTACTTGTTATATGTTAAACACTAAGGATAACCTTGGTAAATTTGATTCTAGATAACAAAAGTGTACCTTCATTGAATACTTTGAAAGATCCAAGGCTTATAGAGTGTTTAATAGGAAAACTCATATTGTGGAAGAATCCATACATGTTAAATTTGATGACAAACACCTTGACCTTGAAAAGTGAAAACAAGATGATGATAGTGCAGGTTTATCGAAACCAAAGGAAGTAGATGCAAACAAATCAGAAGAACTTGAAAAATCAGCGGATACAAGAAAATCAGAAGAATGTGACAAATCTTCAAAGGATGAATCTGATCAAGTCAGAAATAATCAAGATATGCCAGAAGAAAGATCTGGATGGAAGTACCAGTCATCTCATCTTGAAACTCTAATTATTGGAAGTGGAAGTGATCCTTAGAGGACCATATCACCACTTAAAGATACCAGTTTGTTTGGCTTACTCTTATCAACTAAGCCTACCTCTATTGATGAAGCATTGACAAATGATGGATGGATTCTTGCAATGCAAGAAGAGTTAAATGAATTTGGGAGAAGTGATGTGTGGGATCTAGCACCTAGATCAAAGAAGAACATTATTGGAACCAAGTGGGTTTTCAGAAGCAAGCTAACTGAAAAAGGTGAAGCGGTCAGAAACAAGGCAAGACTTGTCACACAAGGCTACAATTGGCAAGAGGACATTGATTACACTGAGACATTTGCTTCAGTGTCCAGGTTAGAAGTTATTTGTATTCTACTTTCTTTTGCTGTAGAAAATAACATTACATTATTTCAAATGGATGTTAAAAGTGTTATTCTAAATGGTTATATAAGTGAAGAAGTATATGTTAAACAACCTCCAGGTTTTGAAAATTATGAATTTCCAAATCATGTTTTTAAACTTAGGATATCTCTATATGGTCTAAAACAAACATCTAGGGCATGATATGATAGACTTTTTAGAACTTTGAAAGAGGACAAGTAGATAATACACTTCTTAGAAAATCAATAGGAGATAACATTCTTATTATTCAAATTTATGTTGATGACGTTATTTTTGGATCTACTAATGGAACTCTTTGTCATGAATTTTCTAAATTGATGCAGCTTAAATTTCAAATGAGTATGATGGGAGAACTTAAGTTCTTCTTAGGGATACAAATTCAACATAGTAATAAAGGTATATATGTTCATCAAATTAAATATACAAAAGAGCTTCTTAGAAAGTTTAAGATGAGTGATTGTAAACATGTGGCTACACCAATGCACCCTACTTGTTCACTTGAAAAAGATGATTGAGGTGAAAAAGTTGACCAAAAAACCTATAGAGGAACGATAGGATCCCTACTTTACCGTACCGCTTCCAGACCTGACATCATGTTTAGTGTATGTGTATGTGCAAGATTTCAAGTTGGCCCTAGGAAATCACATTTAACTGTTGTTAAGAGAATCCTTAGATACTTAAAAGGAATTACCAACCTTACCTTGTTCTACAAGAAATCTCCTAAGTACAAACTTAGTTGATACTATGATTTTAATTATGTTGGAGATAAACTTGAGAGAAAGAGCACTAGTGGAAACTACAGATTTTTAGGGGACAACTTAGTATCTTGGTCAAGTAAGAGACAAAATGCAATTGCAATGTCAACAACAAAGGCTGAGTACAATTCAGCAGCTGGTTGTAGTTCTCAACTACTTTGGATGAAACATTAACTTGAAGACTACAAAATCCTAGAATCCAACATT
>NW_027339092.1:0-1754 GCF_000331145.2 Cicer arietinum | reverse complement strand
GTTATAATATTGAAGGCTATGTGGATTGTTTTTGTTATAGTTATTACCCTTAAAGTATCATTATGTGCTGTTGGTTGAATAATTTGCTATTTGTTTAACACTTCTGAGCAACTACGAAAATAAATTATAAACGAATGCGAAGGAATAGACTTGTTGTGCCAATCCTCAAGAGTGCTTGGGAGAATACCATCCCAAGCAAGCTTTATAGACATTCTAGAAAACTCTCTTCTATCTAGAATTCAGTTGGAGTCCTATGTGACTAGGATTGTTAGTACATTTATATTACTGAAGTACTAGACTCTGTTGTTTGATTGCAATGTCTTATAGCGTAATGTTTAACTAAACTGCTTTATGATAATTGAGACTAAAGGGGATAACTTGTTACAGTCATTGGAACCTCAGAGAGCATGGTCACTCAAAAAAGCCAAGCTGAAAAGCCATCTTCATCAGCTGCAGTTGCCACTTCATGTCGAAAGAAAAAGCATGAAGAAGCTGAATTCTTGGAGGATATCAAGGATCACATTGACGAGTTTATAAATGCTTCTATGGATGAACACAAAATCTGCTTTCAGAAAACAATTAAAAAGGTTTGTTGTACTTTGTACCTAAGATATCTCGTTAAAATTTATTTGCACCTCATGCTTTGTCATTTGCTGATATAGTGTGGTTTTTCGGATTGATTTCAGATGTTCGGTTTGTCTAAGGTAGTTGCTGAAGCAAACTCCAAGGCTGCAAAAGAAGTTGAAAGTTCTTTGCCTCTTCAGACAGTTTTAAAAGATTAAATTTATTATTTTTGAACGACTAGGTTTAGCCGAGGTATGTGGCATTATTGTTATTTCTCCAAAGAAATGGATAACTCTCACTAGTTCAAATAAACAAAACGTAGAAGAAAAACTAAACATATCTACAAAAATACTAATTTAAATAAATGGTCTTGCAGACTTTAACATAACAGATAGACGGCAGAGGGAAGAATTTTTTTGGTTGTCACATTACTTCCTTTTGAATTGTATGACTGTGTTGGGTTTTCATTATGAGTGGTACGCCTAAGAGATCTCACGAAGAGTCTGTTCACCCATCTTCAAAACACCCGCAGCTTGAAGATGCGGCTGGTGCATATTCCAAATTGGTGTCCTCGTCAGTTTCAAATGACTTTCATATGCCTTATGATATAGGTCAGGATTCGCGGGCAGCAAAAGTACCTCGTGATGCAGATAGAAGATCTCCTCTTCAGTCATTGTATAGGATACCATCATCTTCTAATGATCCTCATGCCGATCATCCTATTGGTCCCGAAAACAGGTTAGAATCAAGGGATCTCCGGTTTGAGAATCGTGATACAAAAACAGAGAAGGAGTTGTTTGGAGAAGCAAGAAGGGATATTTTTATTTAAATTAGATGAATTAAATGTTATAAAATGAAGAATCAAAACTATTGGTTCATGTGAATCATATATTATATGTCAAAATATTCACTCACAAAGTGTTTGTCAAAGTGCCTCAAAGAAGAAACTCGATGGCAAACATAAACAGCAGCAAACATAAACAATGCATTTTCACAAATCAAATTCCATATAATAAAAAACAAACAAATCAAATAAGAAATATTTATGTTCATTTGTATTAACATAATAAATGCAATTGCAATCTTAAAAATATCAACGCAAGTCAGTTTTTACCGGAAAAAACAAAAAAGGAAATAGAGAAAACCACGTTCACTGCTATGTCTAATTGATTATTGCAATATTGTGTTTC
>NW_027339091.1:0-1753 GCF_000331145.2 Cicer arietinum | reverse complement strand
AGTTTTCATATGGAAAACTATAAGGCTAAGTACTCTTCTTGCTACTCATTTTAAGTTGAGTTCTAAACAATGTTCTTCTAGTGAATATGAGAAAATAGACATGAAACGAGTTCTTTATGCGTCTGATGTGAGAAGTTTGATGTATGCAATGGTGTTTATAAGACCATATATTGTGCATGTTGTTGCTATAGTTAGATTTTTGTCAAATTCGAGTAGATAGCATTAGTAATACATGTATGAGGCTTTGTTTTGAAGATGACAAAACTATTTTGGTCGAGTACTCCGACTTAAATATGGCTGGAGATATTGATTCGAGGAAGAATATTTTATAATATTTTTCGAATATTACTATTATTCATTTCAAAATATTTATTAACTCCTTATTAAATAGACTTAATACAAATTAAAAAAAAAATCACAAACGAAATCGCCACTTAATTAACGCGAAGATAAAAAACAGAACAACAAAATTGCATGTTGAATACTAATAATATCCTTCCAATTAAACAAGAACATTAAAGTATAAGTATTTATTTTTATCATACAAATCTAAAAGAGATAAATAAAGCTAGAGCCAATGTTGTTGATTTCATGGCAAGAGAACTTGGCAATTTTCCACTATCCTTCCTTAAGAAAAGGCCTTGGTATATAGGCAAATTAATGAGAACCAAAAAACCACACAACATAACTTGTAATCCCATTTTCTCATAAGCTCCAAACCCACCATCTCTCAAAATTGCATCCTTCAATACACTAACTAAACAAAATAAATTTAGCATTGCTAGTGTTGCTAATATAGTGAACATTGGTGAAGATGTTCCAAACTCCATAATTTCTTTCTCATGGCGTTTGGAAACTTCTTCTTCAGAAACCTTAGATGTGATTGTAAAGACTGGATCTGAAAATCCAAAAAGCTTCAAGATTGTGTCACTAAAGGCATATAGGTAAGAACTTGTTCTCTTGTATAACCATATCCTTAGGTCATTCCACCAACCTTTAAATGTACCTCCAGATGAAAGAAACTCCAACAAACTATAAATAGTTTCTCCAATTATTATATATGCATAAGGTATGAACCAAGGATTTGACATCTGAAAAATTCAACCAATAACATATTAAATCATGTGCATTTATATGCTCAATGCAAGAAATGCATTTGCTAAAAAAAAGCCTAAGTACATGTCATTTTCAAGGGAGTTCCTAAAATCATTTTTTCACTTTGGGTTTCAAATTTTATTCCTAAAATCAAATGAGTATCACAATGTGAAAAAAAATAGAAAAAAATTGCAGTTGGAAACATTTTTCTAGAGAAAATATGCATTTTAATCATTGAAATTAATTTATAAAGGTCAATGGATTTAGTCTCTTAAGTTGAAATAAATCAATGAATTTAGTCCTTTTTGTTTTCAAATTTTGCACCACAATTTTAAAAGATCTTTGTTTATTTTGATGCAGCAGTTGACTATTTAAGTCAATAAGTACGGATGTTAATGATTATGATAAATATTTACTTCAAAAATATTTTGATAAGACTAAATCAATTGATATTTTTTAATTTAAAGAATTAAACTTTTTATTTCGTAAATTTGAGAAACTAAATTGACGTAATATTTATGCCATTTTTCTATCTACATCTCTTTGAATTATGAAAAAATGATTCTTATCTTTATATAACTAATTAAAATAAAACAAAATAAAATATTCATTAAAGGGAATTGTTTTGTTACCTTTGGAAACAAGTTGATGCCTTTGA
>NW_027339090.1:0-1750 GCF_000331145.2 Cicer arietinum | reverse complement strand
TAATATCAATTTTGAAGAGCTTAATAGCTCCCCCTCAATTAATGTAGTAAGTGATTTTGACATAATTTTAAACATGCATATAATTTTGACATAAGCTGTTTTCATTAATTCAAAAAGAGATACATAACAGTAGTTTGCTTTTAGCATATTTAGAGAATCCTAGATAAAAAAAGGGATTCAAAAAACAAAACAACAACTATCTTAATTCTCCCCCTTTGTCATACAAAAAGGCAGGAGTAAAAAGATCCTAAGAAGCTAGTGATGGAGAAGATCATTCAGAAGAGGAGGATTTTACCGGGTTAGTAACATGCGGAGGAAAATGATGAAGTGGAGGAGGTGCGATTCCCAGCTTGGGAGCGAGTTGTTCTGTGAGCCATGTTCTCAACAGAGCAGCCTTTATGTCAGAATTTGAATGTTCAGCCATGCGAGGAGGAGTATGAAGGTGAGTAGATGGTTGACAAGTTGTAGAAACAAATATGGTGGATGGAATAGTGGTTGCAGAGATAGATGGAACAGTGGCAAAGGAGGTTGGTATGGAGGGTAAAGGATCAGATGGTGTGGAGGGATTAACTGATGGGCCAGCAGCTTCTGGAAAGTTTAAAATCTGACTAATATTGAAAATGGATGAGCTTGTTTTTTTGTGGGGACACAAAAAATGGAGACATGGTACTTACATGGGAATTGGGCAGTAATGTACCGAATTCATGAGGAGGAGAGTGAAGTATTTGAGAATATGAGAGGAAATATGTGGAGGATAATGTGGACAGTTGAGGAAAAATGGAGAAAGTTGATGGATTTGGGATTTTTTCTGGAGAACGTTCTTGGTTTGGTGAAAAACGTTCAGGAGCAGTTTATGTTACTACATCTACTGAATGATCAGATGTTTGAGGTGAGAATGGGATAGGTATGGTGGCAGTTCTTCGTCTTGCCGAGCGTTTTCTCTTTAAGGAAGTTGGAAAGGAGGAGGTAGTGTGGTAGGTTGTTTAGAGAATGTTTTGCGCGTGTGGGAGAGGTTCTTTGTGGAAAATTTGGAGATTTTGATTAGTGATTTTTTAGTTGAGAGAGGAATTCCAAAATGTCTAAAGATTTTAGTTAATATCATTCCAAAAGGAACGATATTTTTCTTTTAATCCTTAGTGGCAGCGCAAATCATGTGTTGAACTATTACATGAGGAAGATTAAGGCGCTTACAGTTTAGAAGGTGATAGATGATTAAGGTATCATTTGCAGAGACATACTCGTGGCTTCCATAATGAGGAAAGAGAGTATGTTGGCTCATGCAGTTGAAGACTTTTGAAGAGGTTTGAGATATGTCGAGAGGTAGCGAGTGGATCCTTCTTGAAACAAGTCAGAGAGTACTTCAGTCTCTTTGAGATTCAGAGCTGAGTACCACTTGTGGCCAAAAACAAAAGGTCCTTTTGTAGGCAATTGAAGGATGGAAGCCAGAATATTTGGAGTTAATCTTATCTTGATTCCCTTAATGGTGGAGATGATTAGGGATTTGTCTAGGAAGGTCGTGGCATTGCAGTAGAAGGCTCTTACAACATCTGGATAGTAATGTTCAGATGTTTGGAGAAAAAAGGTTCAGCCTAGTGCATCAGTATGATGTTGGACAACATTTCCATCAATTATGAGTTTATCAAATACAAAAACTCGTCTGATTCCAATAGGGCGTTGAGCCCATTTATCTTTGAAATTTTGAGTTTTTTGGTGAAATGAGAGGGAGTATGTTTGGTTTGGATTTTTTAGT
>NW_027339089.1:0-1743 GCF_000331145.2 Cicer arietinum | reverse complement strand
CGAGGTGTCACTATCACAAATCAACACGATTTACCAACGTGCGATATATCATAGACCTACGTGACTCCAAAATCCTCGTAAAGATAAGGTGGATCAATAAACTCATAAAACCACCCCATGGCCCATCACAGTCACCACTAACTATGAAATGCATGAACATACTTTGACTTTTTCACATTAATCATTATGTAAATGCAACTATTAAAAGACTTCACTTTTAATACTCAACAAACACTAATAATTTCTAATACTTTTTCACATAGCATGCTCAAGACATATTCTCATCAATAAATTTTATAACACATATGTTATTAGTTATGAATACATAATCAAATCAAATACATAAACAATTGTGTGCACATTTATTCACCACTAGCACAAAGAACATGCATACAAACACACTCTACATTCAAGCATATATAATATCGTTAGCTCTCAACTTACGTTACGCCAACATAATCTATATGACAATTCCAATGTCAGCTCTCAATTTCTTTGTATCTTAAATAAATCAATTAACTTAATTAATACAAGTTTCTAAAACAACACCCAAATGAACCCAAGGGACCATTATCCAAATCAATTAGGGTTTGACTTTCTTTAGGTTCTCTAACTTCAAAAAGACTTTGGTTTAAGTACTTTGACCAAAGCGAATTTCAAAATACTTTTGTCATTATTTGAAAATCTCGAAATTGTTTTTTCAAACTTATTCAAATTCAACTCAAATCTTTGTCTTTAACAACTTATGACAAAATATTTTCTTAACAAAATCAATCAAAGACAAATATACTCACATAGTTTGAAATTTCGATTAAATCATCAATGAACATCACAAAATTATTTGAAAAACTAGTAGAAGGCTTGTACTAAGAAATCTTATATAAAAAAACTAAAATACTAAGAGTTTCAATATACTAACTATTCTAAATCACAATTCTTTTAATTTGACATTTTTGAAACCTTAATCTTTATCAACTATACTTTATATATAATTTTTCACGCACATTTTATCATCAACACCAAATATTTATGAAATTCACAGTTTTTTTGAAGTCTCCAACTAAAATCTTCATTCCTAGTAATAAAGTCACATATCAAAACCCAAAATCATAATCAATCATTGTTTTTCAATACACCTAAATGTTTTTTCAACCTCAAATTTGCGCATAAAGTTGACATATTTACTATAAAAATCAAAACTTTAAATTTCAAAACTTAACATTAAAACTTTGTTCATAGAGTGAATATGTGTTCTTTAAACCTTTTTTATATACAAAGCTTGAACCTTTATTTTTTTTATAAAAAATATGAACTATTCTCAAAGTCATAAAATTTGAAACTTTTTTTTTAAAAGTTAAATCTCTTCATAAAAATTGAATTTAGTATTAAAGACTAAAACTTTTGGTTTTAACTATAAATAAGGAAACCTTATTTTCCCAAAAACCCCATAGATGAAATTTTTAACACCGCAATCACAAAATCAACTTAAAACCAATATCAAAACAAAACAAAACTTTGAATTCTCTTTCTACATATATACAACTCGACTAAAACTCATTTTATTCATCAAAGTCTTTCAAAAGAGATTCAAAATCCAAATCTAGTTTAAAACACCTTAAATAATCAAGAACAATAACTCATATGGTTTTAAATTTAAAACGAGTGAAAATTTTAATTTATACCACCATTTAAAATCACAACAATATTTTTTTCTAACTTCTTTAAAGTTCATAAAATTTCTAC
>NW_027339088.1:0-1741 GCF_000331145.2 Cicer arietinum | reverse complement strand
TTATATAATGACCCTAACACACTTTATTAATTAATTACATATGTGACCCATAAATCTTACAGGCTAAACAGAGTTTTGGGGTAGAGGTCAATGAAGTGTGAATTGGGTCGAATGGTTTATTGCGAACACTTATGAAGTTGCTGTTATTGGCTTATTATCTTAATTGCTGTTTGGGGATACCTAGCTAATACTAGTAGTGGTACTAGTATTTAATTGCAATGCATGAACACGCTGGAACCAACGAAGATAACAACGGTTTGGTGGTCCATTTGGATTTATATCTTGATTCCTGTACTCGATGGAACCAACCAAGATAACGGAGTTTTTTTTTATATTGGAAAATCATCATTAGGTATAAGGGTTGTCGAAGCAAATATGAAATTAGTGAGCACATTTATTTTCCTATTTAGGGGTATAGTTAAGAGAAATCCCCATGTTGAAAATAAATATTTGATGTGTGGGAAAAGAGAATGAGAGTGTATAGAAAATGGAAATTTACTTTGGTAAACTGTCTCGTTCCACCGTGCCATTGTACAGATCGCCATGTGTTACAATACTCGTGCCAAAAGAGGGATGAAATTACATTTCCATCTTAACTAATCTTATACTGTTCCCTGATATTATATTTATTTAGTATATGTTTTTTAAATTTGTCCGTAGAATCGAAATATTTTATCTCATTAATTGTCGATATGAATTGCATAAATTTAAATCTAATAGATATATTATAGATAAATCTCAAAAGTAACATGTTATATATTTTTATTATACGATTTTAATTTAAATGCTCCTCAGCAATGCATCAATTGATTTTAAATTCATGTAAAAACAAAATTTAGATGACTTATATGATATTATTTTTTAATCTTTTAAGTGTAATTTTTAAATTTTTTAATTATTTTTTTTAATCATGTCTTAGATATTATGGACATTCTTTTTATAACAATTTATATTTTTAATAAAAAATAAATTAAATATAAATATTTAAACTTTTGACTCTTAAAAATTTTATTTAATTTTTTTAAAAAAAATAGATTTTTGTGCAGAAGAGTCTTATAATTTTTAAGCTTAAATACAAAAATTAATTTAAAATTTTAAAGGGTAAACATGAGTTGATATAAGTTATAAACATGAGTTGGTATAACTTAATAATAGTTTTACTTAATTTTAGTTTTAGTGTTTCTACTTTCAATAATTCATGAAGTTGATATATCTATTTTAAAATTTGATAATTTTATTTTATTTTATAATTTTTTAATTAAAAAATAGTAATGTTATACGTTTTAAATTATACGACATATGATACGATGAAGTGAAATAATAAACACTTATAAAATTACAATAACATCATCTAAAGACTTCAATTTCAACTTTAAAAATTATTAATTTTTATAATTTAATTAATGACATAAATAATTAATATATCTAAATAATTTTATATCATGAAATAGTATGATACGTCATTTAAAATATATTACATTATTATATTGTAATTTAAAAATTTAATTGAAAAAATAAAACTGTTAAATTTTAAAATAAAAAGACAATTATATAAATTAGTAAAAATAAAAAAGATCACAGCTAAAATTAGATTTAATAGTTTGTTGTTTATATTTATTCATAATACATGTCAACAAGGAATCGTGTCTCGTCCATCCGTTGGTCTATCTAGTAGTAAGAGAATTATTTACAAATACAATTTAACATTTTTAATATATAAGTAACTTGATCTCTTCTCTAA
>NW_027339087.1:0-1735 GCF_000331145.2 Cicer arietinum | reverse complement strand
AATTATTCCACTTTGTCAAATTCAACCTAATACATTTTTATCACTTTTTCGTATTTTTTGAAATAATTAATGTTAATAATTAAGTTTATTAGAAGAAAAGTTAAACTGACACACACTAACACGCACGCACTGACACACTTACACGCACGCACTGACCCACTTTGTCACTCTATTGAATTGGTGTACACACATGTGTATGTATATAGTATATATATGATAATTATTCTTATTTAATGCACAAATATAAAATACATTAACTTCATTTTAGAGATATAATTAAAGTTAACGACGTTGAAGATCAACTTTTTGTAAGAATTAAGAATTTGTAAGAATTAAGAATTAGTTGGACATAAACTTTACAAGAGAAAATAGAAGAAGAGGCAATGATAGGACCTTTGGTGGCCCAAATTTTGTGGATTGATGAGATGGACTATTTGAAAGGGGTAAGTTTAAATTTTGTTGTACTAGTATTTCTATTAAAGTTGGTGATTTAATTTTATTTGAGTTATAATCATAGGAGAAGATTTATTCTGGTACGGAAAAGCATCTGCATTTGACAAGGCACAGATACATTTTGTAATGATAGTTGGATATGGTCAAGAAATCAAAATAAAAAATTAACAAAATACTAAGTTGTATGTCATGGAAGACTGTTAATACCAATTGAATTGTATGGGCTACTCGAGGCCTAGTATATGCGGGTGAAGATGATTATTAGGATGATATATTGGTTTCATGTATTAATTCAAATTTCCATCTAATTAAGTTCAAGTTACTCCTTGTAATTTTATGAAAATGATTAAATATATTAGTTTATGTATTATTCCATACTTCCATCCAAGTTCACATTTTATTACTCTTTGTAATTTCATGAAAATGATTAAATATATTAGTTTATTTATTAATGGAAGTATGTTGGAAATAATGATGAAATTAATTAGAGCTAGTGTTGTTGTGAATTGCAAAATAAAGAAGTCTTACATAGGAGAGATATCACATACTAGTAGGGTATATAAGGTAGAGACATGGTACTTGGGGTGTGTTCCAAGGGGCCCCGATTTTCTAAAAAATAGAGAAGAGATTCAAAATTAAACACTACACACACGTCTCTTCTTTGTATATGAATAAAATGGTTGTATTTTTTATTTATTTTATAAAATATTGTTTATAAATAGTTGTTTATACATGTTTTAAAAAAAAAAATGAATAGTGGTTTACATATTTTTTTTTATACACGATAGATTGTAGCGGTTCAATATAAAAACATATTTATAAATTTTGATATATTATTATTTTATTTATGACTAGTGTTTTTTTTTTAATTTTTGATATCACCCTTTCTATTATTTTTTAAAATGAAAATTTTATAATATAAATAAAATTTTGGTAGGATTGGACAACATATCTCAAGAGAAGAAATCAAAGGAAATAAAATTAAAGGAAATGGTATATTTTTACTCTTTCTTATGTTTATTTGTTTGTTTTATATGTTAAAATATATAGTTTGACTTTGGTTTGTTTTATTATTATTGAGCTTGTTTATTTAACTTTTATATATATATATATATATATATGTATATATATATATATATTATTTTTTTCTCACTCTAATACTTATTAATATACTTGGTATTTGTAATTTAAACATACAGAATAACCATTTTAAATATTGATGAAATGAGAGAAATAATTTAAAGTAGATTAACATATAAATGAATAGCAATAAATGTCCTAC
>NW_027339086.1:0-1729 GCF_000331145.2 Cicer arietinum | reverse complement strand
AAACTCAATAATTTACATAAAACAAACTATAGAGTAGTTAAAAATCAAATAAAACAAAAACACAACTCATCGAACACGTGGTATTAGTATCACATGGTCCAACAATCATGGAACTCTTATAATTAACCCCACTCATGAAATTAACCTTTGATTTTGAAAAAGAGAATCAATTATCCCTTTCAAGAGTTGTTACAAAATTTATTCTCTCTTACACATTTTTATAAAGTATCACTTTTATTATAAAAAAAATTAAACTGACACAACACACTAACACACCTTGTCACTCTATTGACTTTGTGTACACACGTGTGTATATATATGATGTATGTATATATATGATAATTATTCTTATTTAATGCACAAATATAAAACACATTAACTTTCAGAGATATAAGTTAACGATGTTGAAGATCAACTTAACACATTTTTATCACTTTTTAATATTTGTTGAAATAATTAATGTTAATAATTAAGTTTGTTAGAAGAAAAGTTAAACTAACACGCACGCACGCACTGACACACCTCGTCACTCTATTGACTTTGGTAAAAAAATACTACTTTTTTTTTTTTCAAGGTATTGAATGCACAATTTTTAAAGTTATATCGCTTCTATATTAATAAAAACGGCATATAATAAACTTGTCGGATCATAAGATAAATAAATAAATAGATAAATAAATAAATAAGTAAATGAATAAATAGATAGATAAATAAATAAGTAAATGAATAAATAAATAAATAAATTAATAAATAAATAAATATATAAATAAATAAACATAAATAAATCATTTAATCAAAAACATGATTATTACATGTTAGTGTCTCGTAATGTATAATAAGAAAACGTGACTTCAAACGTATATAAAGAGGTGCCTTGGTTTTTGTGTCATACTTAACAAACAAGGTAACTTTTCAATTTTCTTTCATCCTTTTCTCCTCATTCCTCTTCTCTCTTCTGTAATATATTTTCATCTCCCTCCTTTATTTTTTCTTTCTTCTGTAATATTTTTTCATTTTCCTCCTTTATTTTTTATTTCTTTTGTAATATCTTTTCATCTCTCTCTTTTTATTTTTTCTTTCTTTTGTAATATCTTTTCATCCCCCTCCTTTATTTTTTCTTTTGCTCTTTAGATAGATATTTGTCATTGAAGAAAACTGTTATGTTTGTTTTTATTTGTTTATTTATTTATTTATTTATTTGTTTATTTATTTATTTATTTATTTATTTATTTATTTATTTATTCATTCATTCATTTATTTATTTATTCATTTATTTATTCATTTATTTATTTATTCATTTACTTAATTATTTATTTATCTATCTATTTATTCATTTATTCATTTATTTATTTATTCATTTACTTGTTTATTTATTTATCTATCTATTTATTGTTTTATTTATGTATTTATTTATCTATCTATCTATTTATTTATTTATCTTATGATCCGACAAGTTTATTATATGTCGTTTTTATTAATATAGAAGCATATACAATTTTAAAAGAGAATATAGCAAATAAATACAGTGATTCAATTAATAATCATTTAATCTCAACTTCAAGTTGTCTTATCATACATTGAATAAAATAGAAACTAAAATAAGAATAAGGTGTACTCTGGATGAAATTTCCATCAAACGGGACTAGCCTTTTCAACTTTAATTTTGGTTTTTACTTTAATTAGCATTAAGAAATAAAAAAGAAGAGTCATAATATAAAATAATTTTATT
>NW_027339085.1:0-1725 GCF_000331145.2 Cicer arietinum | reverse complement strand
TTTACCCTCCATGTTTATTGGAGTATCACAGTCACCATAAACATCTGATAATTATTTAAAAAATATTAGTATTTTTTAAGATACATCTCAATAATAATAATTTATTCAACAAATATAAATTTATTTGGTAAATTTTAGAAACATGTGGATAAGTAGATTGTGACTACGGATGTGAAAATTAAATTATACAGACTTCAATGCAGTTTTAATTTTCTATTTTAATCTATCACTAATTTTAGTTCTTTTATTTCTAATTTCTTAATTTTAGTTTATTTATTTTAACTGATTCGTAATTTTGATTAATTTAGGCCTTCTATGTTATCTAATGGTCCATTTAATTTTAATTTCTCAATTTTAATCTCCTGTTTTAATCGAATTTTGGTCTATTTATTTTTAATTTCGTAATTTTAATTCTTTTATTTCTTAAAATTAAAATATTTTATACTACTTATATATTTTACTATTAATATTGATTTGGTGAATGACGAGGTTGCTTTAGTTGTTTTAATGATTATTTAGACTCACTTAAAAAAGATTGTAGTTCATGTTTAAAAAAATAAAATTCTCTACTCATATTTATTATAATAATTTTTAAAATAATTACTAATTCTGATTATCAATTAAAATAAACACAAAATAAAATAAGATGGTTAAAAATATTTTTTTATTTTAAAAAAAATTGTTGTATCTTTGAGAAAATTAATAAAACAATATAACGAATCACAATAATTTTTAAAAAGTAATAATAATTTAAAATAACCATAATATAAAATAAGGGATAAAAAATATATTTTTAAAAATTATTGCGATTCATTGTATATCTCTATTTATTTTCTCAAAGGTGTATATAGAATAAAAATAATTTTTTTTAAAATAAAAAAATATTTTTGACCATTTTATTTTATTTTATGTTTATTTTAATTAATAGAGTTAGCAATTGTTTTAAAAATTATTACAAAAAATATAAGTAGACAATTTTATTTTAAAAAATGTGAGCTACAATTTTTTTTAAATAAGTCCAATTAATCATTTAAAAAAATAAAGCAACTTAATCATTGACCAAATCAATATTAATAGTAAAATATATAGGTAGGAAAAATGTCTCAAATATTTTATAACTTAAATTTCAACTATTTGAGTTCTGACTTTTATCTAGAGTTTGATATGTTTTTATGAGTTTGAGTACAAGTTGAACTTAACCAATAAATTCAACATTTATTGGTTTGAAATATAGTTTCACGCAATTTGAAAATCTAATACTCAAATCAAACAATTATCTTTTATCAACACTATGTCAATATTAGTATCTTAAATAATATGTTGTGTTTAAATGTATTTTAATATTAGGCTTAATTGTAGTTTTAATTATCATATTTTTAGTGATTTATGAAATTGGTTGCTCCCTCTTATTTTTTAACTTAGAAATGATGAAGTTGAATGCTTTAAATAATGTGACATATGATATGACGATAGAATGATTAACACTCATGAAAAACTTAGCGGCGTATTTTTTTTCTTCATTTTTTTAATTTAACTAATGACATATAAATAATTAATATGTCTAGATGGTTTTATATCATATAATTAAAAATATGTCAAACCGTCTTTTTTTAGTTAAAAAATATGAGAAATGGACCAAAACTGTCGATTTTTTAAATAAAGTGACCAATTCCGTAAATTAGTAATAATAGAGGGATCAAAACTGCAATTAAGTCTAATAATTAT
>NW_027339084.1:0-1725 GCF_000331145.2 Cicer arietinum | reverse complement strand
TGCCATCCATCTGGAGGCTGTGCAATGTTTGGCTTATCAATAGCCCAAATCCTACTGCCATCCTGAGAAATATCCTCTGGATCATCACAAGATACATCAGGTCGCCACTCACGAGCTTTTTGACAAACAAAAGGATGTTGAAGGATATATTCACGTATTTCTTCATATTTTTCCTTTGTTGGAATCAGCCTCCATTTAAAACAGGAAGCACATTGAACAGTGAAAGCACCAACTGCTGGCAAAACTCTAGAAGATGAACTTGAAGGTGAAGGTTTGTTTCGTGGGCGCACCGGAGGTTTACATCGAAGAGGATCAGGGGTAAGTTCAATTGGGTTGCCTCCATTTGTCACATCGTCATAAAGGACAAATTGCTTAGATGCATCATCATTAGACTGGATACTTTCATCATCTGAAGACGAAGAAACATATATTGGTTCCGGAAGACTTCTGTGTTGATTATTGGGAAAACTTGAGGCTGCTAGGTCCTTGACTTGATTCTTGGGTGTAAGTGAAAATTTACCACGATGCATTTGGTTTTCCTAGAAAAAACTGATAAAAGAAATAACAAAAAAAAAAACCTAAATATTGTTATAAAACAAGCCTAATGAAATTATTGATCAGGCAAAAGCATAATAAATTCAAGACATGAAGAGAACTTTCATGTTGTCCTGTTTCTTGAGACCATATATTGGGCTATGCATTTCTTCTTGTGTCCATTCATTAAATAAGAAATAGGCACAACCGAGGTAATCGAATCAAGATTCAAATCGTGAATCAGAAGACCTATTTTCTAACTTGTGATTCAAATCTTATTATGAATCATAAATATACGGTCAACTAAAAGATGGTGTTTGAGGTAAAAACAACCAACATAAAAAAAATTATAAGATGATCATATATGGATTTCAAAGTAATTCAAGGTCCAAGTCATAAATCGAAGAGAGAGTAGCAGTAACACAACAAAGCAACAAATGGGAAGAGACAGCAAGTGGGACCAAAGATGGAGGAGTACTGTCTTCAAATAAGACAAGGGGAACAGAAACATAAAATAATAGAGAAGTAACAATCCGAAGCACTGGAGGGAATGAGGACCAATGACTATGCTGCAGCTGTTCGTTTGTGAACCTGAATTAAGTTATTTGAACGTTTGATTTTGGCTGATTATGTCCCATTAAAATTGGAAATTTGCAAAATAACCCTAGTGGGCCTTTTAGAAACCAGATCATGCAGCTTGGTCTTTTTTGGGGCCGCACCCACAATGTAACTTGCATGTTGCAATTCAGCAATATTCATGATTCATGCGAATTGGGATTCATCTTGCAATTCAGGTCCAAAAGAGATTCATGATTCGATCTGTATGGATTGCATATGATTTTGTTTTTAATCAAGATATGTGTCACATGAATCACGTGGTAGTAATAACATTCAGCATCACAACATTCACAACCTCTACAGAAGGTGGATGGATAGTTTAAGACATAGGTTAGGAAACTTATTTTGGTCCTTACAAATTGGGTTGCAAACTTGGCAACAATCTAAAAAGCTAGCACAAACTCAAACAAGGTTTCACATAACAGAGCAAAAATTGCCAAAATTTAAACTGTTTTGGAATGTATATCTAATCCTCCCAGAATGCAAATTTAATTTGACAAGAAAGAGAACAGAAAGTCAGAAACTGTCTATAATAACATAACCAGATATAGAAGGTTGAAAAGGACCTAGATT
>NW_027339083.1:0-1725 GCF_000331145.2 Cicer arietinum | reverse complement strand
ATATTTCTATTCCTCAGAAAATCCTTTATCTCCTTTCTGAATGTTTCTCCATCTTCTTCTCTTTGGTTCTCTATCTTCTTCTCCACCGAGAGCAATTTTTGTCGTTTCTTCCTTATCTTCGTTTCTTCCTCGTTGTCGCTCGCTCGCTCGTTGCATCGAATTTATGTCGTTTCTTCCGTTATCGTTTGCTCGTTCGTTGCAACCTTGTTGTCGTTTCTTCCGTCTCTTTGTTGCATCCAATTTTGGTCGTTTCTTCCTTCTCTTCGTCTTTCCGTTTAAAGAAATTTATGTGCGTTTGTGTCGCTCACTCATTGTCGCTTGTCTGTGCGATAGTTATAGGTTGTTGGGTATTTTCATTGTAAGTTTACTTCTCTCTATCATTGTTGTTGCTTCTTTGTATGATTGTTGTTTCCTTCAACTTAGGGTTTTTAGTTATTGATTTAGGGTTTCTATTTTTGCTTCTTTGTTTAGGATTTTTGGTTTTTAGGGTTTCTATTTTTGCCTTCTTCATTTCAATTTAGGCTGATGTAGGTAAAACAAATTAGTTGGATTCCTTGCTTGTTTGAATAAAATTATCGCATTTAGGTTTTAGACTTCCTCCATGATAGAAGGATTTTGTCCAGATTGATTTATTTTATTGTTTTATGGCTTTATATTTTAGACAAAATGATTTTGCTTTATATGCTTAATTGCTGATATTCATTCAATTGTTTCCTTTGGTTGTTGCTCATTACTTTTTTTGACATGTTCTTTCATTTATTGTTCAATTCAAGCTACATAATGGAATTTCAATATGTTTTATGTGACCTTAAATGCTGGATTGGGAGCTGTTTATGGATATCATTGCAGTTCAATACAAGATTAGTATCTTAATTAATTCATTAACCTTGAACAACCTTGCCTTTGTAGGACTCGTCTCGTGAGTATGATCATGTTTAAATTTTGTAATGTACCACAATCCATCTTTATCAAACTTAATAACAATCTTTGCGAGATAATTAATTACCTTAGTTGGAAGTATTTTTAATGTACACAATTCTTTTGACACTTTAGGCCCTTCTCATGAGCATGATAAAGTTAAGTAGCAGAGCTCCCCATCTTGTCCTTTTCTTGAAGATCTAATCTTCCACCCAAAATAATTCCTTGAAGCGTACTCTTCATAAAATGATTTGACTTCATCTAAGCAAGAAAAACACATAATTCGAGTTATATCCAAATATTGTGGATGTGAATTTCATTTGATATTTTAGATGTTGCGTCACTACCAATATCAACGTTCTGTTGCTTGTAGAAAACGTTTTTAGAGTTGTAAGTATCATATTTCGGTCAAACCAAGTCTAATTGAAAGATGAAAGGCTATGCTGCAAAGTTTATGATGGGACCTCACTTGAATTTAGTTAGTCCTTAAAGATATCTAAATTAAGGAATACCAAATAGAAAGAAGGAAAAAAAAAATACATAATACTTAGTTACATTATGAATATGACTTTTGAAAAAAATGAAGTATTACACTTGCTACGTGAATGCATATAATTAATAAACACAATAAATCTAAATTCCATGTACAACTTCGTTTAAAATTATCGATTTATTGGTCTTTTAAAATTTATATGCAAATATTAAGAAAAATAATAAATTGACTAGTGGAAATGTGTTATTTTCCTAAATTAACCATGTTTGTTAATAAATGTATGCTTAATAATGTACCTGGTCAATGAAAATTCG
>NW_027339082.1:0-1721 GCF_000331145.2 Cicer arietinum | reverse complement strand
GATAAGAAGTTTATAAGAATCGGTATTAATCTCCATCTATTTTTTTTGAAAATTTTATGAAGTGACCTAACACAATAATTTTCATTATAGGTGGTACATTTGTTGAAGGAAATTATCTTAAGAAATGCTTTTAGGTGGAAAGATACAGTTGGGCCCTGGGAACAAAGGCCTGGTCACTTAAATTACATATGGAATTATTGGACTGATGATGGACTTGGTTATTTTGAGGGGCTCCAAGTAAGTTTTATTTTCTTTATGAGCTAAACATTATTCTAATCAAATTGAAAATACTAATACTTTTGTTTCTTGAACAGCTAGCAGAGGATCTTGGTGCATTGCCTGTATGGATGTTTAACAGTGGTATATTTTGTAATCCTAAAAAAATCCATTCTAAACTCTATTTACCATTGATTTATTATTTTAATTTATAGTTTATAATTAAATGTCTCTTATAGGGATTAGCCGTCATGATGAAGTTAATATTTCGGCAATTTCACCATTTGTGCAAGTATAATTTTTTACATAGTCTTATTTTTATTCTTAATTAAATTGTATTTCTGAATTTTCATATTTATTGTTATTTACACTTTTATTCATTAATAAATAGGATTTCCTAGATGGTATTGAGATATGTTGCAATCAAAAACGAAGACTGTGGTTTATTTAACTATCAAAGGTATGTATTTTTTGTTATTTGACTATACCTAATTAAAAAATATTTTCTTATAAATGCAGTTAAAATATGCTTTATACTATTCATAAATATTTGATAATTAAGTTAATAGGTAGATAAATCAAATTTTATGTTCTTCATCATTTGTATTTTTTAATTGACTAGATAAATATACGAAGTTCTATGAAATTATAAGATATATTTATCCTGATATTCATATTATCTCAAATTGCGATAGTTCTGTAACGCTATTAAATCAACCGGCAGATATTTATGATATCCACATAATAATTCTTACTTTTTCTATTAAAAAATTATTATTAATTTTGCATTTTGGTTTGGCCACTCACATGTTATCATTGTTAATAATATTTTTTATTTTTTATTATTCGATTTATACCGATTCTAAAGACATGTTTTCAAAGTCTATCAAGTTCGACAATGCACCATGAGCCGGACCAAAGGTTTGATTATTAAATTTGTTTTGAAGTTTTTTTTATAAGAAAATTCTTTTTTGAAGCTATTTATTTATGGAATAATTGATTATGCATTTGATTGATGAATTTTCTCAAATTGTAGGTGTTTGTTAGTGAGTATGCTGTTTGGAGGGAAGATGCTGGTAATGGAACCCTTTTGGCTGCTGTGGCTGAAGCTGCATTCCTTATTGGACTTGAAAGGAATAGGTTCGTTTATTTAACTATAGTTTATGTTTCATGAAATTTTTCTCTAAGGTTTAATTTTATATACTAGTTTGTGTTATTTTGTGCTAAGTTTTTATAATCTTTTATTTTTCTATTCTTTATAGTGATATCGTCAGCATGGTCAGCTATGCACCTCTATTTGTAAACACAAACAACATAATGTAATTATGTTATGCTTTACCGAAAATTTTATACCATTATTTAATTTATATAAGGTGATTTTTCACATAAATTATTTAAGTGTAAAAATAGAGCTGATTAATATAATTTATTTTGTATCACAACCAACAACTCTTCATTGAATCTAGTGGAGCAACTTTGCTTAATTCAACTCTCCAAACTTCTTC
>NW_027339081.1:0-1718 GCF_000331145.2 Cicer arietinum | reverse complement strand
AAATTAAAATAAAATTGACAAAATTATCATTTATTTAAAACTGTTTTAAATAAGTGGAAAATGTTTTTGTTTTCAAATAAAAAAAATGTTTGTAAGTGATTAATATACACTTACTATTGTTAGATTTATATGCATTAACAACCATATGTATATAATTTTTTATTTTAATTTTTTTTTTGTGGTTTAGGGAATTTAAGTGAAAAGATATAAATATATATATATTTAAATCCTATATATTGTTGTTTTGCTTTTCCTCTATGCGGTGTGCTTGAGGTACTATATTTATAACAATTTAATAAAAACTGCCAACAAGACGAAGAAGGAGCTACTATATATGCGTGACACAATTTCCTAGATTAAAAAGAATGGTTGCTTGTTGGAAGAAGATTGTCCATACATAGAAACATTTATGTCAGATATGCGCAAGGTACATTTTTTTTTTCTTTTTTTTTCTCATATTTTAAATCTTTCTTATTATACACTTTATTTTGATTTTGTTTTTTTCGGCGCCTATGTATTTAGTCTTTTTTAAGGACGACGACTCACCAATTCATAAATCTTGCGAAAAAAACATGGTTCGAAGAAAGAAACATAGTGCACCATCAGCAATTAGAATTGGCGGTTAGGAATGCACCTGTAGTGGCACAAATGATCTGGTTACGGGAGATGCATGGACTGAAGGGGTAAGTCAAGTTTTTGAATGAATTTAGTTATTAGCATGTCAATTTAAAAATTAGTTAATTTAATTTCACTGTAACCGTAGGATGATATATATTTTGGTCCTATGCATGCAACAGATTTTGATGTTAATGAAGAACAAAGACATGCCGTGGTTATTGTGGGATACGGACAAAAAATAGAGAAAAATAAATTGAAGAAGTACTGGTTGGTGAGGAATTCTCGTGGAATAGAATGAGGTGATAAAAGTTACTTCAAATTTGACAGATCACCGTGTCGATTGAGGCTGGTTGGATCATCATGGCATAAGATATGAGAATCAATGAATCATACTAAACATATAGTGATTGATCTACTATTTCTACGTTAGAAAATTTAACTTTTCTAATTTAACCTATGGATCTATTCCGTTCTTTTTTTTTTTTAATTAAAAAAACTATGTAAAAATTGTAGCTAATGGAACTGAAAACTTTGTAGCTAGTGGGGAAAGCATTATGCCATTAAAACAAACAAGTCTTTTTAAATATAAAAAGAAAGATACAATGAAAGCCACAAAGTGAAATAACGAGATTGACTTTATTATTTATTTTGATTTTTTCTAAGTGAAGGTCTATAAGAAAAATTAAGAGAAATTGTAAGATAAAGTAAAATATAAAAATTTATTTTCTAAATTAATACATAGAACTTAATTGATTGTCACAAAAATTCATTTTTTTTACTTAATTATATAAAATGTAAATTAAATTAATGCAAAAAAATCAGACAATAGTTATTTATGAAAATTAAATTTACAATGATTTAAAAATTCAAATCACTTATATTCTCTTTAGTACTATTTTTAATTAGATAAATATATTTAAGCTATTCGAACTTAGTCTATATAAACTATCTAGTGATTTTCATTCGAACAATAAGAATTAAATAAATATGCAAAATCATTTTAGAAAATTATCATGTTACATAATAGTCATATAGATCATATGACAATTGGAGATGTCTAACTTTCTTTTATTGTTTAGTCGGAAAAAATACTAGTAGGA
>NW_027339080.1:0-1716 GCF_000331145.2 Cicer arietinum | reverse complement strand
CCCCGCCAGTGATGATAGCTGACATAAGAGAAGCTTTATCCTTAAAACCGATGGAGTTAAATAGAACCGGCGCATAAAACATAATTACGTTTATGCCGGTAAGTTGTTGGAACATCGGAATTAGAAAAGCCAAAGAAACTTGCGGTCTATACTTCCTTTCCCGCAATTTTCTGAGAGGCTGTTCAACTCTCGTTGAAGCTATACTCGCTGCCACAAGATCGTTGAACTCTTCATCGACATTGTCAACGCCACGGATTTTTTGAAGCTGTTCCTTTGCTTCATGGTGGTTGCCGCGGTCGATCATGGAATGGGGTGTGTCAGGGAGCCATAGTGATCCAATGATTATTACAAGGGCAGGGATCATAGCCCCACCTAAACTGGACCTCCATCCCCAATCACTTGTGATTTTCCCAAAGAAGAAGTTCAATACATTGGCAAAGACTATACCAAATGTAATGAGCAGTTGAAAACCAATGTTGAGACATCCTCTGTATTTGGAAGGGGCCATCTCAGAGAGATAGAGTGGCACAGCCTTCAAAATTTAAAAACATAATCAATAAACAAATAAAGGAGAGTACACTCTATTGCAAGCACAAAGGAAGACAGTACCTACCTGATTCGCAAAGCCGACTCCAAATCCAAGCAAGACCCGACCAACTATCAACATCCAAACATGTTGAGCGATGAAATTAAAGAGGCCACCGGCAAAGAACAGAAGACCTCCGAATAGCATGGAACGTTGTCGTCCAAACTTACGGCTGACGGTGGATGCCGCCAACGACGACAACAGTGCAGCAAGGTACAGAGACGACGTGAACAATGTCAGCATCTGACTGTTGTATTGACAATATTTGTTCGTCGTTCCGCTATGGTTTTTCTTCTTGGCTACACTCCGGAAAAACTTGTCTAGGAACGGACCCATGGATGTTACACCCCCTGACAAAAACAAAACGAATGTTATACGCTAAAACAAATCATATCATAAACCAAATAAAGTGCTGCTTTCGTTTGATACTTTATACTACCTGAAATTCCAATGTCGTAACCAAATATTAAACCCCCCATTGCAGCTACCAAGCATGATCGTAAAACAAAATGAGTGAGCTTTCCTGGGTACTTCTTATTCACTCCTCCGGTGCTGGCTATTCCTCCTATGGCCATTTTTCTTATCTCTAAGTAGTAGAAATAGAGTGATGAAGAACAACAACAATGGTGAAATGTAGTTAGAAAAGAAGATAAACGAATTTGAGATGGTGATTTTTTATGAGGTGTGGCAAGTGATTAGAGAAGGTGAGTAGTAAATTTAAGTAGTTGGAGAGATTTTGATTTTGATATGTCACTTATATAATTTTTGTATGGAAAAATGGAAAATACCATTTAAAACAACTTAATAGACCTTTTTGTTTTCTTTATTGGTTTCCCTCCATTCACCACCTACTCTTACTCCAGCTCATTCAATTCTTCATTCAATTCTTCGAGTCTGCAACTTGCACTATGAAGTATATGCAATTGTCCCTCAAAGTTTTGATTTCCATCATTAGCATATGAAGTACATGCAATTTCATTACTAACATTAATATTTTGACACTAAATTTCTAACATCATATATCCGGTACTAATAAAATGCATCAAGTTTTAGTGTGGTCCAATTTCAAGAAGAAAGAAATAATTAATATAAAATTGGAAATCATATAAAATGTGATTGGAATATAATGT
>NW_027339079.1:0-1714 GCF_000331145.2 Cicer arietinum | reverse complement strand
TCCATAGATTTGTGAGAGTTTGTGGAGGCTTCGATGTAAGGGTTCTTTGATGAGATGAAGATGGCCTATGAGTGGTAAAGATGGTGGTGAAGGAGGGAGGTTTTTGGGTTTGTTTTGTTTCTTTTTGAATTTCAAAAAGAAGAAAAGTGTGAGAAGAGAAATTGAAATAGGTAAAAGCCACTTAGCTGAATATTCTTCCATTATGATGTTGTTAGCTTATTATTTAGTAGTGCTTGCAGGTTCCTATATATTTGAAGTTATGAGAGTGGTGAGGTTGTGATAAGTATATATAGGGGAATGGTTCCCCTCATGTTTTGAATATAGATAGGTAGTTTACGGGGTCTACATCTTTGTACCGGTTTTAAATTAATAATATATTCAATTATTTTTTTTACTAAAAAATTATTCATTTATTCAAATCAATAAAAATTATATCAATTGAATATATTATAATATCAGACAAATTAATAGCATGAAATGACACAATGTTTATAAATGTAATAAAATATATAAATATACAAAACTGAAGTACTTAAAAGTTTTTCAATTAATTTGTACAACATAAACTAATATCTCAATCTGAATCAAACAAAATATCACACTATAACGAAAAATCAAAACAACGTCGCACCAAGAACATAAACAAAAATAATATTGCATTGAGACGATGAAAAAAAAAACCAAACAAAAAACTAAATATACGTAAAAATCTTTATAAATGATAAAACTAGTACTTCAAATTAAATAAACAATTAAATTAAAAAAAATAAAAAAAAAATAAATTGTGATTAAAATTAAATTTTGACTACATAGTAAGTTACGATAAATATAAGATTCTCTTTCGAGCACTTATGAATGAATTTTCCATTGAAATACTTAAGTGAATTCCAATTTATTTATTATTAGTACACAGTAATTATGCATTCAATACCTAAAACTTAGCATCTTAAAATAAATTACTAAAATCATTTATATCTTTTTATTATTAGTACACAATAATTAATGACTCAATACCTCAAACTTAGTATCTTAAATTAAATTACTAAATGACTCCGATCAATAACATTATATATTTTAACAAAATTCATTCCTTAAGTGCGATAAAAAAAATGGATGAAAGAGAAAGTTGTGTATAACAAGTCCTCCTAATAGCTACTAAATTTTCTAATATCTCAAATGGGAAAGCCAAATCATTTTGTTTCTAATTGGAGCAAATGTCTCAGAATGGAGGCCTATGCCTCGTTTCATACGTGTTCAATAAAAAAAATTGTATACGGAACATGTCGTGGCCCTTTGTTTTATTTATACTATGTAGTTTAAGTTAGACATGTAAATATTAATTATAAATTGCAATGTGACCATTTATCTTATTTTATTACATAATACTCTGTTTGCGTCCTAATTATTGAACAAATTTTATGATAAAAAAAAAAGACTGAAACTTGTACTAAATTTTTATGATTAAATATTGACACATTTATTATATCTTCAATATGAACTGAAAATATTTTTTGAAAATGGTACATATAATAATTACAAACTTTTTATTGAACACGTGTGAAACGAGACATAGCCCCCATTCTGACACATTTGCTCTAATTAAAAACAAAATGATTAGGCATTCCCATTCGAGATAGGCTAAATTACATTTGTGGTCCCTTAACTTAGTTTCAGGTAACGTTTTAGTCCTTTATCTTTTTTTTTTCCCGACTTG
>NW_027339078.1:0-1712 GCF_000331145.2 Cicer arietinum | reverse complement strand
TACTCTTAAGCAAATGGTGACATCGTCTTATTATTTCATCTTTTAGATATAGAAAAAACTTTGATAAATAGATTCACCAAGTTTTTTTTTCATTTCAATTTTTTATAGTAAAGACGACCATTTGGGAACAAAAATCATGCCCCAAGGAAATACTCTTAACCATTTGGATTTTTAATTTGGTTTTGGATACATATTTGAAATTCTATAATAAGGTTTGAATCTCGATTTTTCATTTAGTAAATTGGATTTTCTTACCATTCAAAGATAATTTTGGTTATTAATATTAACTTATATTGTGATAAGATTTTTCATAGTTGATAGCAAACAAGACGGGTCATTAAAATTGAGTATTTAGTGTCATATCATTGTGTTCTTTCTCTTTCTCGTCTTCCTTTATTTTGGTGTGTTATGAAAAGAGAAGTTATTTTTTATTTTTTGTTGAGTATTAGATATTTGTTGAAATTTGCGATTAGGGGTACAAGATTGATGGTCAAGAAAAAATAGGGGTACAAGATTAAGGTTGAATTGTGATAAAAGATTAAGGTTGAAAAACTAGGGGTACAAGATTAAGGTTGAATTTGCGATTACAGTTTTTGAAAATATTTTGAATGGCTTAAAAACTAATGTGATAAAACTGAAATAATAAATAAATAGACTCAATTATTTTATCATGATTCACTACTAACTTAGTAGCTACATTCAGTCCCCTCTTTCAAATGATTTAATCCACTATATTTAGAACTTACACTTAAACACTTGGTTAGTCACAATGATTGTGTTCAATCTTCTTACCTCCAACATTGTATCGTCAATTTGTTGAGGAACGGGCAGTCACTACTGGACTTAGTTTACAAGTTCTAACAAGTCTTCTCAACTTTCAGCTTAGTGTCATTGAGGAACACAATCAGCCACTGTCAGACTTGGTTACAAATAAAGAGTGTTTGTGGATTTCATAATTTTCTCTCTAGCTAGAATGTATTTGTAATATAAATTTGATAATTTTCTAACTCAGTGTTTGTGCTAGCTGATTTTAGATTAATTAACTTTTAAAGAATGTTGTAAGTTGTTGTGATTGGTTTTGTTTATGTTTGGAATTTTGTGTGTTGGTATATTGCTTTGAACTCAAAATTATGTGCAATTTATAGAAGCCTTTGCAACATTCTTTGTCATTCAAAGTATGGTTGAATGTTCTTCAAGGAATGGTCTTGTGTCCTTCACAACATGGTTTGTTTTTCCTTCATCATGGTGCTTCTTTGTCTACAAATTTATAATCGTTGAGTTCGTTTCTAACCGTTGAGAATAAAACTTCGACTTAGAATTTTTTTTCTAAATGTTTCTGGAATTTCAGTTTTGATGAAGCAAATTGTACTTGATCAGAGGTATGATGATTGGACCAGAGGCATAGTTACTTGACTAGAGACAAGAACACCAGAGACACAATTATTGGACTAGAGACAAGAACAATCAAAGGCATGATTTCTTGACCATGTATGAAGCAGAATCAGCTTCACTTGACCATAGGCGTGGAGCAGCCAGAGGCATAATTATTAGACTAGAGCCAATGACCAAAGACAAGTGTAATTATTGGACCAAAGGCAGCCACTAGAAGCAAGTTTACTGGACCAGAGGTAAGTTTACTAGACTAGAGACAGCCACCATAATTAAAGGTAAATGACTAGAGGAAAACTATCAAAGGCACTGACCATGTCAGA
>NW_027339077.1:0-1703 GCF_000331145.2 Cicer arietinum | reverse complement strand
TTCATACTCTTTGAAGTCAAATATATTGTTCTCGTAAAATACTTTTGTTAACATCAAAACTCTAAATGTAAAATCAACTTTGTTCCAACAATATTTTTAAAATCTTTATTTTAATCAATTTTAATTAAGTGGGCAGTTACATCATTTATCTATGGGAGGTCGCTTTGATTTTTTATTATTTGTCCTACCTACCTTGCTAGTTTATTTTCTTTCCTTTTTCAAGGCTCCGACAAGTATCATTTCTAAAAGTTTCTATTGGGGAAGGGGTAGTGAGGAGCCTTGCAAAATTTATTGGGTCAAATATGATTAAGTTTGTCGAGAGCATGACAAGGGAGGATTAGGGGTGAAGATAAGTGAATATTTTTAATATTGCATTATTGGGTAAATGGTTTTTGCGGTTAAAGACTGATTTTGGAGTGTTGTGGTACTAGGTGTTGGCTAGTAAATGTAGATTGTTGTTTGGTCATGGGGGTAGTAGGACTTTAACTTAATCGAATTGGTGGAAAGATATTCAAAGTTTGAATAGGGGTTGGGATGGGTAGAGGTGAATTGGGTGTTAGATAACCTAGTCAAGAAGATGCGAAATTGAGAGAAAACAAGCTTTTGGTTTGACCATTAGCTAGACGGTCTACCGTTGTGTGATAGGTTTAGAAGATTGGTGAGTGTTGTGATTGATAATGATATATTTATGGCTAATATATTCAGGTTGGGGTGGGAAATAGCTTTTAGGATGGGGGTGACGTATGAGGTTGTTCTAATGGGAAGAAGAATTAATAAAAGATTGTTATGTTTTGATGGCTAATATTTTTTTGTAGGATGGTGTAGACATTACTTGGATTTGGTTCAAATGTCATAATAATGAGTACGTGGTGAAAGATGTGTATCAGATGTTGGTGTCTAATGGTGAAGGTGAAATACATCCATCGAGTAAAGTTATTTAGAATAAATTGGTCCCTCTAAATGTGTCTCTCTTTGTGTGACAGCTCCTTCTCAACCGTTTATCCACGAAAGGTAACTTGTTGAAGCGAGGTTCTTTGTAGCGAGTTCGAGGTTTTGTGTTGGGCTGCAGAGTGGATGAAGATGCGCAAAATCTATTTTTTGATTGCCCCATGGCTGCTGGATGTGGGGGGATGTTTTGAAGTGGTGGAGTTTTTAGTGTGCTCTTCCAATTAGTGTGTTGGGTCATGCAATTCAATGTAGTGAATTAGGGAGGCAGCGAAGGAATAGCCTACAAGTCTTGAATCTTATTTGGTTAGCAATTGTTTGGTCCATGTGGAAAATGAAGAATCAAATTATTTTTCGGCAACAAATTTTTAATATTGATTAAGTCCTAGATAATATTAAAACCATGTCGTAGTGTTTCTCTATGATTTTGTTCAATGGTGTTCACATCTTATGTTGAATTCAAACTTTTAGGAGTTTTTTTAGTTGTTATAAGGTTTCCATCTTACGGGTAAAAATACTGTGATTGTAATTTTTGTATATTTTATATTCTTGATATGCCTTGTGCTTAGAATGTATTTTTTAATATAATTTTTGTAGTCTTTTCAACAAAACAAAAAAAAAAATACTATGCCAATGATTATTTTTTATTTTAAAGAATAAAATTCATATTTTTTCCATCTTATTCTCATGTCAAAGAGTGGGAATCTTACATTCCAATAGAAATAAAAAATAACCAACCATAATAGGAATAAAATTCT
>NW_027339076.1:0-1690 GCF_000331145.2 Cicer arietinum | reverse complement strand
CTTTTTACAGCGCTGGATACTACAGCGCTTAATTTTTTGAAAAAGCGCTGTAAATGGCTTAAACAAAGCGCTGTAAAATACCATTTTTCGCGTAGTGTATCTATTATACAAGAAATAATCCTAAACAAAAATGCAGTTCTACATTATATTGTTGTTGGCATGTTGCATGGCCAACATGGTTGTACCAGTGGTGTGCATCCGTTACCTCCCTCTAAAACGGGTAGTTCCACTTAACGATCACATTGAGATGGACACGTTGACAGCTCGTGATGGAGCTCGGCACTCAAGAATCTTCGGAGGTGTTGGAGGCATAGGCAATTTCACGGTCCAAGGCAGTGCTGATCCAAACTCCTTCGGGTAAGTCTGATCCTCTCTCGCCCTAAAAAATTCCTTCATTTATTGCTTATGTTGTGTTATGCATTGATCATATTGTCTGTTCTTTCAACAAGCAGGCATATTTTCTTATCATCTTTTCCATTTATTCAAAAGAAAAAAGTTGTTTTTATTAACATTGAAAAATAATGTCATATGAAAGTGAAATACCATACTTCTGAATGCATAGTGAGTTAGGTGACTGAAATTTATCTATTTTTTAGATGTTTGATATTAATATTATATATTCAATTTATCTAAAAAATTGATTTTATTTCATTTTATTTTTTTTAGATAGGTGAGAGTAGGATTTAATTTATAATTGACACAGGAAGTTGGGATCTCCACCCAAAACATTTACTGTTATGATTGACACAGGAAGTGATCTTTTGTGGGTCAATTGCAAAGCTTGTAGTAATTGCCCTCAATATAGTGGGCTTGGGGTAAGAATTTTCAATTTTCATTGCTTTTTTTTTTTACTATACATACTAATTATCACTACTTAGTTGTAGTATGGTGCTTGTTTTGTTGCCTTGGGAGCCAAGGTTCTCTTTTGGAGCATAATATTTGTTGTTTGTTGTGTAATATGCAGATTAAGCTTAATTTCTTTGATACTGCTGGTTCATCCACAAATTCGTTGGTTAAATGTTCGGACCCCATATGTCCTTTTGGAGTTCAAGGTGCGGATGTTCGATGTTCTCGTCGTGTTAACCATAACCAGTGCAGTTACTCCTATAATTTTCAAGATGGGAGTGGTACCTCAGGTGTTTATGTCACCGATAAAAGTTATTTTGACTCAATCATTGGACAATCTTCTCCTAGTAGTGGTAACACGTCGGCCATCGTTTTTCTTGGGTAAGAATCTATTATGTTTATTTGTTATGGACAATTATAAATGTGTGTGCATGCATTTGAAACATGTAGAAATCAAACTTGGATAGGAGGGTCAAGGGAGCTTATGCTAGTTGAGGGAACTATAGGACTGAAAATCATAAATAATGTTTGGAGTGGGGAGTGATGGGGGGGCATTAATTTCGTAATGTAAGTTTTTGAAAATAGTGAGATTTGCTAATCTTCTCTTATAATTTTTACATCCATTCTCATGTTTTAGTTAATGGTAGTACTTAATATGGAATTTGGTTTGAAGCAAAACTTTAATGGATGGTTGTTTCGACAATAGGTGTAGCACCCAGCAATTTGGACGATTGACTACCCAGTGAGAGCGCTTGATGGAATCTTTGGGTTTGGGCTTGGCCCTCTATCAATTGTATCACAATTGTCACCACAAGGAATAATACCCAAAGTTTTCTCTCATTGC
>NW_027339075.1:0-1690 GCF_000331145.2 Cicer arietinum | reverse complement strand
TAATAATAATAATAATAATAATAATAATAATAATAATAATAATAATAATAATAATATTTTTTAGATAGTAAAAATGTTATTTACACAAAACTCTAAAGACAAATGAAAATTTGATACAAAACAACAGTTGGTGTGAAATTTGTATTTAAACTTCAAGTTAATACTATAACTACAAACCAATTTTATATATACTCTTCTAGATATGGAGCAATTTCAATTACATTAACTATTGTTTCATATAAATAATTAGAATATGAAATGAAGTTTTTAAATAATTATTTGCCATGGTCAAGAAATATGAAGAGTGGGTTACCAAAAAGTAAAGGCAAGACGAGTTTCTTGATATTTAAGACTATCTTTAGTATTCTTCATCTAGTAGTGAAATTGTTAAAAGTTATTCATTTACAAACAACTATTTTTAGTATTCTTCATCTTTATTTTATTTTACTTATGAAATGTGTTTTTTTTAATTATAAAACGAAAAAAAAAATACTACAAAAGACATATTCAATAGCTTAGGAAAATACTCGTCTCTTATATATAATCTTCAACAATAATGACAACAAAGAAACAATATTTTTGAAACATTTTTAGACTAAAAAGGTGCCACACGTTGAAATGGGTATGACTTTGTTACATTTTATAATGTCTTTATCCATATGTAAGTGACTTGAATCAAATGCAAGAGGGTGATTGAAAATCAACGGATAAATCTTTATGTGTGATAAACAATGCATTGAGGATATTGAATGAATTGTTCTTTTTTATATGAGTTATTGAAATAAAAAGTTTGATAAGTGATCAAAACCTTTAAGTTTAATGTATTGATTAGAGTTAAAGTTGCTAAATGTATGAAATAATTGTATTGGTGAAACAAAGTCTAAGGGAAGCAAAACATGTAAGAAGTAGTGTGATTTGGGAGGTACCACATCATAATACACATTTTGGAATATGTGACATACATACAGATGAGTTCTCGTCGATAGAATTCGGGACTCTATTTTAATATATCTATTAAAATATATAAAAATGTTGTGCCACTTCATTCAAATATTGCCACCTCAAAAAAAATAAAAAATAACGTGACACATCTAACAAGCTCTCTTCCACATTCTTATTATTTTAGACTGTAATTTGCTTTAGCATATTTTTTTTACTTTACCACACATTTTACTATTACATTTTTTGCCTATAATATTTTGTGGAACTATTCATGTGTCATGAGTTACAAATCACAATACAATAAAGATTAATTATTTGACACTCTTTGCTCTTCAATCATTATTGGTAACGGTCTTCCTATGATTTTAATTCTCAATTAATATATATGGTCATTTTAAAGGTTTCTCAAGAAATATATACATACCATAATTAGTGGAAGTTATTTTATATCTGAAAATAGAAAAACAATGACATATATGATTAGTCCTATGCAACTCTTTGTATAACCATTTACATGCTTTCAATTTTTTTTTTCTTTTAGATAAACAAAAAGTGTGAGAATTTACATTTTTTTAGTTTATATCTTTGAACTTTAATTTTATTTATATGCTTTAATATATTTGTAATCAATTTTTACTGTTGACATTTGGTTCAAATACATCACTTTTTTGTCCAAATTGTACTTATATTCATGAATTTGTAGTCTAGACATAGATGCAGGTCATGAAACCAATTAAATTAGTTGCAA
>NW_027339074.1:0-1685 GCF_000331145.2 Cicer arietinum | reverse complement strand
AAACCACACCAAGCTCAATCATCAATCACCCATAAATTTGCACAAAATTCAAACATAACTCATGCCAATTTAATTTTTACAAACCACACCTCAAACACATCAAATTTAATTTCCTCAAAACACACATAAATGAATTAAATTTCTTTTCCACAAAATCACATATCCATTTCACAAAATTCAAACTCCACAAATACACATAGAGCCTCCTAAATGCAAGCTAAAAGTTTGGAAGGAGCCCTTACCTACGTTTTAGCTCTAACAAGCGATTACGACACTGCGATTAATTCTGGTAAAATTTCCGCTCGCGTCGTCGCTTCCATAGTTGGCTCACTAGCACCGTAGCAGGGAGATGAGCAATTTTCTCTTACGTCACTTCTCGAAATGAAGCTCAGAAATCGAAGAAACGCGAAGGTTTGGGTTTGATAGTTTTGAAAATCCCTAACTCAGTTTTCTTCGATTACGAATCAGGGAGGAATAAAGAAGCTGGGAAATCTTCTCTTTCACTCTCACCAAGCCTTGGGTTTCTTTTCTTGAAGCAAAAGAAGCAAATGAAAAAGAAGGGAAAAGGAAGAATGATGGAGAAAGTTGTGAGGCAAGGAGAGGAAGGATAAGAAAGAAGTTCACGTGGCCTAGGTTTTCTTTCTGTTTTTGTTTTTCCTTCACACACACACACAACACATATATATATATACCAATATCTAAATCTCTAGATATTTTAGATACCCTAAAATACCCTAAAATTGTATATTTTAGGATTTAAAATTACGGGTCTTACATTACTATCCTCCAAAAAGAAGTTTTTTTCTCCAAACTTAAAGTAAGAGTAATAACTGCTCCCGGTTTGCACTTATCTTAACATACATGACAGAACTTGCTTCGTCATGCTTCCGTGAAGAAAGTGTCGTCTATCCTTTTTCATAGGTATTTAATAACTTTACACACTACCATAGCCGATAAGACTCTCCCGTTCCATTAAACATGATTTTGTCTACTATCAACAAGAGATTAAGGATGATCAGTTCCTCAATTTGTCAATAAATAGTCAACAACCTTGATGGTGGCTTAGACTATCTTAACCGAACTGTAATAGGGCTCTTTTCGACTTGCACTTAAGGTTATTCTAATGCACAAGCGGTCCAACAGTCTTCTCATCGTCCACTGAGTTTCCCTTATTTTCTTATAACTTTGTTCTTATCAGCGAAGTATAATCGCCCATAGCTATGTCGCATAACGTCATATACATCCACTTGGTACGAAACATCCATTTGGTACCAAACCGAAACACTGAGTATGACACCAACACACTGAGCACAAAACAATCACTACCCCCGAGAACTCCTAAATTTCTCCATTGTCCACAAATCCTCGATTTTCTTTAATCGAACAATTACACCAAACCACAGTGTACACCTCAAAATGTTGGTCTAATTATAACTTTAATAATTCCATCCCCACATATGCTTGGTGATCCAAGCTTCCTCAAATATTTTCGATAATATGCCAAAACTATAATACTTATGACACACAAACTTCCTTCCAGATTAGTACTTCATTTCAAGAGTCATGTCTCCAACAAAAAATCCAACTTGAATTTCATTCACTGATTAAGACCTACATTTGTCTTGTAACACCCCGTTTTTCAAAGCGAGGGTATATTTTTTTTTTCTAAAAGTAATTAAAAACAA
>NW_027339073.1:0-1674 GCF_000331145.2 Cicer arietinum | reverse complement strand
CATAGTTGATCTTTCAAAATTGTACCCTCTAAAACTCTCCACAAATTAACTCGCAAAGAGACTAATAAACTATTCATAGAGTTCAACTTTTAACCCACCTAAACAATTGATGCAAATTGTAACATTTTTTTTTTAATATTGTGTTTGATGTTAGAAATATAATCAATGTGATTACACGTTATAAATGGAATATAAGTAACGGGATGAATTTAACTCTCTATTAAAACAAATAACTTAATGAACATTTGTATCACCCCATAAAACTACAAAAATGTCTTCTAGTACACTTATCCAAAATCTCATGGCAAGACTAAGTATTTTCCTTATTTTTGTTGCTTCCATTTGTACAATAACAATAGCTTCACCCCCAGCTACTGAAATTGAATATTTGCATAAATGTGCAAAGCATATGGGAGAACAATGTGGAAAGGAAGTGTTCCACAACTTGTTTGATTCTAATAAACCTAATGTTTCCATAGAGTGTTGTTATAAGCTTTATCAAACTGATTATTATTGTCACACAAAAATGACTTTATTTATGCTAGCAACTGATCCAAAGTATAAGAATGAAGAATGGATCCATTATCTTACTAAGGGTGATGAGATTTTCAACAAGTGTGATCTCCTTACAAAACCTGAAAATCCCAAATTTTTGGCTACATGTGTAGAAAAAATAGGCTCACATTGTGGAGAAGAAGTATTTAAAAATATAGTTAATGAAAAAATGATCAGTAAGGAATGTTGTGGAAAGCTTGTGAATATGGGTCAAAAATGTCATATCAATATGGCAAAGGCTTTAATTCGCACCCCTGCAATGAAAGATATTGATGCAATTGAAGTTCTAAAAAAGAATAAGAAAGCATTTGATCATTGTAAAAGTATAATTTAAAAAATCTTCTTATGAGATTAAATACAAACCATTTGGACAATTTTATAAAAATATGGAACTCAAATGAATATTAAAGAAAAAAACTTAATTCCTTTTATATTAATGTGTTATTTCTATAAAAAGAATATTTAATTTTCTTATATTTTGTATATACTACATCAAAAGAAAATTAATATTTTTAAATTAAAAAATATTAATGTGTTATTTCTACAAAAATATTTTATTCATAGTAAATAAAATAATAATGTTATTTCACGTAAAATGTTCACTATCCTTTTAATAAATAAATTTTTATTGTGAAATTAAAGTATCACCTACAAATGTTTTATTGTGAAATTAAAATAGATATATTTATATATGTGTTATATTGTTTTACTGTTATAGGTTATATAGTAAAAAAAATTGTTATTTGGTAGTTTATGTTCTGCAAATTTTCTCACAATAAAATTAAAAGTTAAAAGAAAATAATGATAAAAAATTTAAAAATGTTTAATTATTCACGAATTCGACGAGTGAGTAGATGTGGAACTGGAGGTCATTTAGATGAAAATTATTAATTTTAATTTGATGTATTTTTTTTTATTTGTAGTATTTTTTCTTTTTTTTATTGTATTTTTTCTTTTAATTTAATGTATTTTTATTTTATTAATATAATTTTCTTTTTATTATTATTCTTATTATTATTATTATTATTATTATTATAATTTATGATATTATTAAATTTATTATTATTTTTCATAATAGTATTTTGAATTTTTAAATGTTTTAATTATTTTTAAATTATT
>NW_027339072.1:0-1670 GCF_000331145.2 Cicer arietinum | reverse complement strand
TTTACATATTCTTCAGTTTCTAATTAAGATTTTGTTTCAGCCCTAGAGACACTACAAGATGATGTCGAAGCACGCATAACTTTGGCTTCCCTTCTAGTTGAGGAAGGGAAAGACAATGATGCCATTTCCTTGCTGTCTCCTCCGAAGGATTCTGGTACTTGTAAAAATGTTTCTTATCTTTGTGATTGAAATTCTTCAATCGAGATACTAATGTGAGGTACTTGCAGACTCGGGTGAAGCACATTCTGAAAAGTCAAATAGATGGTGGGTTGATGTGAGAATTAAACTTAAGCTCTGCAAAATATTTCAGAATAGAGGGATGCTTAATGATTTTGTGGATGTAAGTTTCCCTCTGGTACATGAATCGCTGCAGGTTGCAACTCATAGACAACAGGTGATATTTGAGAAACTAAATTTAAGCTTACATTCTGTCTTTCATACAAGCACATTCACACGGAGAGAGTTGAACATAGATATATCGGTGCTCACAAACATTTGTGTTTACATGCATCGTTAATACTCCTCTTGATTCTTTGTGGCTCTCTCACATGTTTCTATTTCGATATTTCCCTCTGCTGTATCAAAAATTAATTTTAAATGATGTATGACTTCCTTTTTGTACGCTTTAGTGAGTTCAGTTGCATTCCACAATCCTGTTTTTGTTTCTTGCAAGGTTGTCAAACTTTGACAGTAGAATCGACTCGTAAACTCGTACGAGTTTACTTCATATTAAAATAATATTAAAAATAATTTATATATTACATATATACTTATATGTGACCAATCTTTTCATCAAAAATAATAAAATTTCAATAGCAAAAAAATACTAAATCACCATAATAAAGTGTCTTGTTCAATTACTTTAAACTTGTATCAAAATAGGTTAGTTATCCCACCAAAACATAAAAACATTAACATAGATCCTAAAAGTCGGGCTAATTACTAAATCCAGTCAATTGGGTTTTGAAAGCTAAACTCGCAAACTCGTGTAAACTCGTTACCACTTACGAATTTATCATATTTCTATTCCACAACCGAGTCGATTCGAAATCATGACCTGAACTCGTGGAATTAGACGAGTTTAGGAATTACCACTCGAGTTTAACAACCTTGGTTTCTTGGTTTTCTTGGTTTTCTTGGTTTTCTTGTAGTGTCATTGCTAGTGAATGCGACCCACTTGCTTTAAACAGCCAATTGGTTTCTTTTACTGCTTCAGTTTCTTCACATGTGTCTGTTACTCCATCCATGACTTTGATTACTGGTCCGTGAACCATGTTCATGAAAGCCCACCACAACTTATTGAACTGATGAATTTCTTTATCTTCAAAAAACCTTGCAATCCACCCCTGGATCGGTCACTGAAAATTTTAGCATCAGTAACTTGGCCCACCATTCCTCCATTTTTGGCACTGATAGAAACCATAATGTACATAATGAAAATGGAACTCTATTGAATGAAAGTGATGAGCAGCAAACTCTACAATGTGGAATCAACAAGAAAAAGAAAACAACTAGAGTTCCAAGAACTAGCATAGAGAGTCTCCTGATAAAATCATATCTACCTCTTCCAATTCCAATATGTAAGCCTCCATCGTAGTGTTAAACTTTCCAAATTGAATGTCAAACCTTCCACACTTCTCTGCCGTAGTCCCATCAGAGCCGTTCCCAAA
>NW_027339071.1:0-1664 GCF_000331145.2 Cicer arietinum | reverse complement strand
TGGTTATGAAACAATGTCGTTTGTGTATAAAGTGCATTCATTTGAAATGATTAAGATTTCCAGACATTTTGGTTTTTATGCAATGTAGTTCGTCCCATAAGCGCATAAGTCTCTATGGATTAAGATTTTAGGTCATTTTGATCATTACTAGGTTTATCCTAGTACATTTTGGTTCTTAGTCAATGCAGTTCGTCTAATAAGTGCTTTAGTTTCAATGGATTAAGATTTTACGTCATTTTGGTCTTTAATAGGTTTATTTTATTCCTTTTTTGTTTTTAGGCAATATAGTTCCTCCAATAAGAACATAAGTCTTGATGGATTAAGACTTTAGGTCATTTTGCTGTTTACAAGGTTTATTCCCGTGAATTTTGGTTTTTAGTCAATGTAGTTCGTCTTAAAACTGTATTAGTTTGAATGGATTAAGATTTAAGGAAATTTTGGTTTTTTTTGGGTTATTCCAATCCATTTTGGTTGTGAGTCAATGTAGTTCGACTAAATAGTACAAAATTTTCAAGGGTATAAGATTTTTGGTTATTAAGGTCTCTACTAGATTTATTATATTCCATTTTATTTCTTAGTTAATGTAGTTCGTCTACAAAATGCATTAGTTTGAATGGATTAAGATTTTAGGTCATTTTGGTCTATAATAGGTTTATTCTTGTCCATTATTTGTTCTTAGGCAAAGTAATTCATCCAATATGTACATAAGTCTCAATGGTTTATGATTTTATATCATTTTGGACTTTACTAAGTTTATTGTTGTCCATTTTGATTCTTAGTCAATGTAGTTCGTCTAAAACATTAATTTGTTTGAAGGATTAAGATTTAAGGTCATTTTTGTCTTTAATAGTTTATTCTAGTCCATTTTGGTTCTTAGGCAATGTAGTTCTTCCAATAAGTGCATAACACTCATTGGATTAAGATTTAAGGTCGTTTAGGTCTTTACTAGGTTTATTCTAGTCCACTGTTGTTCTTAGTCAATGTAGTTCGTCTAAAAAGTGCATTACTTTGAATGGATTAAGATTTAAGGTCATTTTGGTCATTAATAGGTTTATTCTTGTCCATTTTTATTCGTAAACAATGCAATTCGTGCAATATGTGCAATAGTCTCAATGGGTTAAGATTTTAGGTCATTTTCATCTTGACTAGATTTATCCTAGTCAAATTTTATGTCTTAATCAATTTAGTTTGTTCAATAAGTGCATAAGTCTAATTGGATAATGATTTTAGATCATTTTGGTCTTTACATGGTTTATTCTAGTACATTTCGGTTCTTAGTCATTGTAGTTCGATTAATAAGTTATTTAGTTTCAATGGAATAAGATTTTAGGTCATCTTGGTTTATAATAGGTTTATTCTAATATAATTTCGATCTTAGGCAATGTTGTTCGCCCAATAAGGCCATAAGTCTTTATGGATTAAGATTATAGGTCATTTTGGTGTTTACAAGGTTTATTCTAGTCAATTTTGGTTCTTAATCAATGTTGTTCATCGGAAAAGTGATTAGTTTCAATGGATTAAGATTTATGGACATTTTTTGTTTTTTTTAGGTTTATTCCTATCCATTTCAGTTCACAGTCAATGTAGTTGGGTTCCAAATTACCTTGACCAATGAAACATCCTTGGTCCTTAATCGCTTAATCTTCCTGTCATCAATTCTCACA
>NW_027339070.1:0-1654 GCF_000331145.2 Cicer arietinum | reverse complement strand
AACTGCGGTTGAACCTTGTATCAATACTTTTATCAGTTCAACATTTGGTTCGGTTTTCTGAATATTGAGTTTAACTATTTGACAACGATGATTCTTCTCGAGTATATAATACTTTTAGATTAAATTGTCAATTGCTTTTAATTTCTAGTTCAACTTAAAATGTCGATATTGTTACATTGAATATTATATTTCAATTCGAACATGAAACATCACAGTTGTGTATATGAATTTTTAGTGATATTTACTATTTTGTTTACATACTAAAACATTTAATTAGATTCCTAAACTATCATTCATTATAAACGTAAATATTTTTTTATATATTAATCCAAATAGCATTTGAAGTTGTAACTAGAACAGTCAAACTAGGTCATCTAACCTAGCTCGATCTAATTCAAAAGGTCAAACTAAAAAAAGGGTTGGGCCCAACCTAAGAAGAATTTGGAGATTCCTTAAAAAAATTAAAAAAAAAAAATTGGATATGGTATCCCCTCACTTAGACTTGTATCCTCCACACTATGAAAATAAAATCAATTTTACCTTTTTCTTTTTCACAATTTTACTTGTAAAAAAATTGGCTCCAAATTCCTATCCCCTTCTACAAAATTTTCAGTAGGTGATAATGTCTGGCAGTTTATTTTATTCTATCAAATCTTTTTAAAACTTAAAATTTTTGATACTTTTTATTTTGTAATAATGAAAATTTTATATTGTTGAATTTTTTTTTGAAGTAGGGATTAAAAAAACACAATTATGTGTAGATTTGACTGAAGCATTCATTATTGATCAAACATTTGAGTCACGATAAATTGTCATCTTACGAGCATGAGAGGTTAGCCAACAAAATTGAGTAGTTGTTATCTTCACTCATTGTGACACATAGATCGAAAAGAAAGGAAGAAACTCAACATTAATTATCAGTTGTGATAGAGGTAGAAAATATATGTCAAATAAAGGTAATTCTAGGACTTCAACTACAAGGTGTGGTTGTCCATTTTAACTTAGATTGATATCATTGAATAATGGTGAGAGATGGACTATTAGTTTAATGTGTGGACTTCACAATCATGAGTTAGTTGTTATCTTTGAGAATAATGTATTTGTGGAACACTTAAAAGAAGAAGATAAGAAACATCTTGACAAGCTGACAAAGTATCACATTGCACCAATGCACATCTTGGCATTTTTAAGAGATCGAGATAAAAGTAACATGACTAATATCTCTCAAATTTACAAGTTACGATCTACATATCAAAAGAATTTGAAAGGGCTCAAAATTGATATACAAAATTTGCTGAAGTTACTTGAAGTTGTGCTTGTTGGAGTAGGACGCGCGGAGACTCCAACATTGTGAGAGACATATTTTGAACGTACCCAGACTCTATAACTTTATTTATTACATGTTCCCTCTTGTATTCATAATGGATATCGCAAACAAAACCAACACATATAAGTTACAATCGTTTGAAATTGTTGGTATAACTTCAATTAGGTTGACATCTAATGTTGCATTTGCTTATATGAATTGTGAGCGTCAAGAAAACTTTAATTGGGCATTGGAGAATGCAATTGAAGTTGTGTTTCTATTTTCAACAAATTTACTTTGTCAACTTCATATCAACAAAATGTTGGAGCCAAATGTAAACAATAAATT
>NW_027339069.1:0-1651 GCF_000331145.2 Cicer arietinum | reverse complement strand
TATTGAGATAAAAGAATAGTCGTTGCGGTTGTATTTGTTATCGGGTTGAGAGATATTGAAGAGGATTAAATGAAAAATAAATAATTAAAAGATAAAGAAGGATAATAATTCAGTAATAATAAAAAATAAAAACTGATGTGTATGATTAGTGGTGATGTGCACACCTAGAAGAGTAAAGAAAGGTTAATTGTATCTCATTAAATTTACTCTCTATTAAGACCAAACAAAAAAAAAAAAACTACACTTGAATACAACTTTTTGAAATATGTTTCTTTATTTAAAATTGTTATTTTTAAAAAATAAGAATGTATATTTATAATTTATATTAATTAATAAATTAAGAATTCTTTAAACTATAAAAGTAAATTGTCACCGTAATCATCAGATAAATTTTTATTGGTTAAAAATTTAAAATAATTATCTTATCCAAGATAAGTTGTAAGTGATAAAATTTATCATTCGTGGGACAAGAAAAACAAATTTTCACGGTTAAAAAGTTTAAAATAATTATCTTCCACAAGATAAGTTATAAGTGATATGATTTATCATTCACATGACAAATTTTGATTGAATTATTATTCATGGAACAACTTTTAATTTATCATCTACTAAACAAGTTATTATAGATAAAATTGAACTATCATATACAAGAGAAGTTATAATCGATAAAAAAATTTAAAATAATTATCTTGCATGAGACAAGTTGTAAGTGATTAGATTTATCATTCACGGGATACCTTTTGATTGAATTGTTATACACATGACAACTTTTGATTTATCATCTACAAAATAAGTTGTCGATAATGAAAATGAATTATCATACACGACACATGTTTTCATCGATAAAAAATTCAAAATAACTATCATACATGAGACATCTTTTGATTTATCAACTACATAATGAGATGTTTTCTGATAAAATTGAACAATCGTGCACGAGACAAATTTTCATCGGTAAAAAATTTAAAATAATTATCTTACACGAAATAAGTTATAAGTGATGAGATTTATCATTCACATGACAACTTTTGATCGAACAATCATACACGATAAAAGTTATTATTTATCATTTATAAAATAAGTTGTCATTGATAAAATTGAACTATCATACCTAGAACAAGTTGTCATCGATAAAAAAAAAATTCAAAATAACCATCTTACATGAGACAAGTTATAAGTGATATGGTTTAACTTTCATGCACGAGTTTTGGACCAAACAACTAACATAGGAAGACTATTTTAGGGATTCAGCTAAAATAGGGATTCAGCTGAAATAGGGGGACCAAATCTGCAATTAAACCTATTATATTTGAGTCAAGTAGTAGTTGATAAAAAAATCAAAATAACTATAATACACATGACCAGTTATCTCTTAAAATATTGAACTATCGTACACGAGACAAATAAATTTAATTGATTAAAAAATCATAATAAAAATTGTGATTCTTTAATTATAATTTCATATAAACAATACACATGACAAATGTCTAACTACGAAATGACCCATACTCATGCAATCCTTGTGAATGCACTAGTATTTTGCTAGTAAGGATGTATAAATACAATACTAACTGTTTTATGCGTCGGTATGTTCTATATGGGTCGGGTTATGTGTTTCGACTATCCACACTGGTGCAAACTGTAACATCCC
>NW_027339068.1:0-1646 GCF_000331145.2 Cicer arietinum | reverse complement strand
AAGTCTTAATTAACCTTTTGTTTAATTATCATCAAAATATTAATTTGGGATTTTGTCTCAACAGAATGTTGATCATAATTGTATTTTGAACACCACAAGAACTCGAATAGGCATCAATGCGTTGGAACATGATTAATAATATTAAAAATGGATACATTTTCATTGGACAATGATTCATTTTGTAGTGGATGATCATGGAGAATCTAATTGATTGGTCAAGGCACGGTGTGGTGCATGTTTAAGCATTTATGATAGTTTACATTGAAAAAGTGCAAATATATATTTTTACAAAAAATATTTTTGCATGTATACTCTAGTTTTGTGTGTAACAGAGTTCTCAATGTCAATAACAATTACTCTTATTACATTCTAAGGTAGTGGAGTTAATTAATTATTTATAAATAGAACTTATTCTCAATGTTATGTTTGTTTTTGTCTTAGATTCTCAATGTTATCTTTATATGTAGAATTTTTCTAGGTAGCCTTTTATAAATTGAAGATAATTTATTAAACATCTAATCTAATGAAAATGTGATATATAACTAATTTTACAAATGGACTACATATGAGTTTGTGAACACCACTAAGACATTTATTTATGTGACAATTTTTTATTGGATGATAATAAATTACCCACAATTTTTCAAAGGAACCTACGTCTCACCTTATAATGTATTGTCAATTCATTATGGTAGTTCTAATTCTCCAATGCACTATAATTCAGTCTACAACTTATTAATTGGTAGAGAAATATTTAATCAATACATTATAATCTTCCTTCTTTTACTTTATTATTCACATTATCAACTTTGGTTAGTACACAATCTTTCAACCTCTGGAAAATAGATGAAAAAGATATAGATCAGATTATTAGATATGGCTTTTTGTAAAATAAATATAGTATTGGTTTTTTGTGTATTTGTATTGCATTTAATCAACATCAATGGAAAATCATTTCTTTTGACAATTACAAATGGTAAAAAGCGAAATCAATAGTACAAATGTATATGAAGTCCAAACACAAATTAAAGATAAAATCAATGTAGCAATGCAAGTAATAGTCATAATTTGAGCCAAAACATGTCTCAAAGTTTAATACAAAACCAAACCATCAAACTAAAATGCAAAGAAATAAAATAGTTGAAACATGTTTATCGATCATTCTCAAAGCCACAACAAAACTTACACAAAAACATAATGGCAAAAAAAAAAAAATCAAGAAAAAAAATGATTGAAAAAGGAAATAACCCATGTAACATAATTCTAACCGAATCCATTCCCATTTTCAAAAATTATAATATAGGTAGTTGAGTTATTTTGGAAGAAAGAAGATGTGACTCAAAATTTAACAAATTGGGTGCTATTTGTATTTGTACAACCCTAAAGAATAGAAAACGCATTAGAAATGTACATATTAAGTGCTTGTATTTTTCAATTTTATAAAATGCAACATATAAATAAAAAGAAGAAGCAATTAAAAATTGATGAACATGGAGAATTGAAATGACGGTTTCTAGAGTCTCTGTTGTTTTTGAAATTCGAAAACCTTTGAAAATAATTTTGCCACCGAAAATATTACTAGATTGAGTCGCGAACTAGGTCGCTCTCTTTAAGACGTTTCGAGGCACTGCCCAAAATTGTGCAAG
>NW_027339067.1:0-1633 GCF_000331145.2 Cicer arietinum | reverse complement strand
GAATCCCCTTCAGGATACTTTGGAATCCTTGAAGTGAATTGCACATTCACATCAAGCCTATCGTCGATCAATGATAGATTACAGAATAAAGTTCCTTCATTTACTCTCGTGCACTAGAGAAAAAAAGAAATGATTCATAAATATTTTTGACATGATTTTGACTCATGTAACATGAATTTTGTGTTGTTTATCTATGTTCTTTCTGCCTCTAAAGTATCTCTATTTATAGAGATACTCATTCTAATTGGTGAAAGAAAACAACTCTCCAACTCATACCAATTGGTGAAATAAAACAACTTTTGAGAAAGATTATAACTTTTGATAACTTAATAGATGTATTGGTTTGAATTAAACTTAATTATTGCAACCACTTGACCAAGTGATACATTAAGTTATTTAATTTTGCTACATTAATATAGCTGTTAGAGAATTCCAAATATATTTTAGAAATTTCCCTCACAGAAAATAATACAAAATTATACCTACAAACCTTTAAGTTTAATTTATTTTTTTCAGGTTAGTTTATTTTATTTTGATTTAATCATTTAAGTTACATCTTATTTGTATTCTTAGTCATTTTATTTTAATTTCGATAATAATTAGTTCAACTGAAAATATATGATCATTTAAAATTATATCAAATGCTGCAACAATATATCATTCATACTAATCATTCAAATAACATTTATTAAATCTTATAAATGATCTAATTTCTTAATTTTTCTACAATAACTTAAACATAAGTATAACCTTAAAAACAAGGTAGTAAAAGTATATTCACATAATCGATATCTTTAATTTCCTTCACATACAAAGCAACTTGGACAATTAATTTGTTGCAATATTTTAATTAGATATTAACACTTTAAGACAATAATTCGATAAAACTTTCAAATTTGAAGGAATGCATGTTTAATTTAATATAGACTTAATTACAGTTTTAATCCCTCTATTTTTAACAACTCATGAAATTCATCTTTCTATATAAAAATCTGACAGTTTTGGTTCTTTAATATAATTTTTTGACTAAAAAATAATGATATGACATTTTTTAAATAATATGATGTATAATACAATGATGTAAAATGATCAACATCCATGAAATTGCAATAAAATAATCTAAAATTTTAAATGTGGACTTCGGAAAATTTTATTTTGTGATTTAATTAAGGTTTTACAACATAAAATTGTATGTCACATTATTTAAAATATATCAAATCATCATTTTATTAATTTAAAAATCTAGACAATTGATAAAAAATGTTGACTTTTAAAATAGAAGGATCAATTATATGAATCAGTGAAAATAGATAGATCAAAACTGCAATTAAGTCTTCAACGTATCTTAAATGCTAATGATATAAACCAATGTAACTTAAATGACATTATCGAAGAAAGTAAATCTAAAAGACCTTAATAAAAATTGAGTTAAACTTATTTGACTAAAAACGTATTTTTGCCAAAAATAAAACTACACATTAAAACTTTGAACAAGATTTTATATAATTTTGACATTTTCAACCAAAAATTTATGCAATAAAATGGTTTTGTTCTCAAAAAATTAAATGAAGTCGTAGAAAATAAATATGTGAAAGTCAAGATAAGCTAATTTGCAAATTTAACATGAGATATT
>NW_027339066.1:0-1633 GCF_000331145.2 Cicer arietinum | reverse complement strand
AAAAATCCAAGATCTTATATTTTCCACCTCATAATGAATAAAAAACATATTTTGATAATGTTATTATTGCAATTAAATTTTGTTATATCGATTTCTATATAACATCAACTGTTGTGATAAATAATTAATTATAAAATCGACAAAAACGACATGTGTTACAAGTCAAAATTCAAAATTGATTTATTACATCAGTTAAATTTGAACCAATCTAACAAGTCAATTGAAAATTGATTTATTACATCAGATAAATTTGAATCAATCTAACAAGTCAAATTCAAAATTGATTTATTACATCTCGTTTAAATTTAAACCAATCTAACAAGTCATATTCAAAGTTTAACTAAATTTAATATTTCCTTCATTATAGTAATTAATAAATCAACTAAATATCAATTGAATTGTAATATTGTCACAACAAATAAGTAGAACTAGAACACTAATGTAATTATAGACAGAATCGAATTGAACATGTCCCAACCGAATGAATAACATGATAGCATCAATTATGTTGACAATACATTATATTTAACATGAAAACATAGTTAACACAAAAAGATTCATGTGAATTAACACTCATTTTCTCTTAACAATACGTTATTAATATTATTACTATCTCTTAATATTATATTTAACATGAGTGTTCATTTTTGTTAACACTCATTTTCTTTTATATTTGAGATCGAATGAAGTGTATGATAATACAAATGATTGTAATAAAATTTATTCACCGTTGAGGTTGTCATATAATGTAATCTATAGCACAATATGTATAATAAAATTTAAGGGCGGAGACTTAAAAATACTAGAAAATAAGATAAAGAAAAATTGAAATAATCCATTTTCCAAATAACACTTGCGTGTACTGTAAATATGGATATTATATGGTACTTTTGTAAATTGATATGTATCGATATTATCAAACTAATTATTCAAAGTAAAGTAATTTTTAATAATTAGTGTGAGCAACTATTACAAACCTTTAAAAAAATAAAAAGAGAACTTGAACTATTTGTGTATGATGTTTCTAAAATATTTCCTTTCTTTGACCCTTTATTTTGTTTGAACTCTCTCACTTCATTCCCTCATTTCATGGCCACTCAAACCATTACTCCGCCCAAGATCCACTGCCGCCACCAAATCCTCTCCGCTGAAAATCGTATCTTTAATACCTCATTCCTTATTTAGGTTTCTCTTTTTTCTTAAATCATTGCTTTTTTTTCAATCTTTGATTTCAATCATCGTTTTCTAGTTTTGTTAAATCACGTTCCATCATTAATTTCAACTTGCGAACCAAAAAGGATAGGGCATAGAGAGCTTGGTCGAGACAAGATGCATCAATTTCAAGTTTTTAGAAACTCAATTGGATCTGCCTTTTTAGTTAGTAATACGATGGTTAATCGATTATTGTATATGTAATGGTTTATGTGTTTGTAATCGATTAGTTAGAAATGTTTATTAATAAATGGACTAATATCTTTTAATAAATAGACTATTATCTAATATGTGTCAGCCTTTCTAATTATTAATGAGAACGATATTTTATAGCAAGGTTAATATCATTTTAAAATTTGGATAAATTTTGATATCAATAAATTTTAGATAAATTATCGTACCATTTTAGAGTTTGGGTTAA
>NW_027339065.1:0-1620 GCF_000331145.2 Cicer arietinum | reverse complement strand
TTTCTATTTTGTTGCCCTAAGGCGTTTGGCCTGTTAAGCCAATGTCCTAGTCGCTGCAGCGATTACGGATACCTCTCAGGCATCTCTACTCTGTGAGTCCCGCAGCTTTCTTTATGTTTTGTGAGTTGACTCCTTATGCTAGAGCCAACCTGGCCTACCGGTCTTGTAAACCGATAGTTCCTTTAGGTTTGACACCTGAGGGTGCCCTCCTTTGGGGTCCATACATAAAGGACCTCATCAGGGTGTTGATAAAACTAGCTAAACCGGTTTCAGTGAGGTCAATCAAATGGAGAGGTACGAAGAGGACTTTTCGGTCCTCTCCTTACTGTCGAGTTACTACGTTCCTTGCCTTTTGAACTTAATTCATGGTACCGAAAGGTAACAGAAGGAAGTAAAAGACCCTCATTATTAGGTGTACTGTGGTACCCAAGAGTTAGGTATTGTTTCGACGAAAACAACGAGTTGTTTAGTCGAATGGATATGGCCTCATTTGAAAAGGAGGTCATTCCCAACGATCCTACTCCTGTCAGAGTCCTTACCTCGGACGACTGGGTCAGTCGGTTGAAGGAGCGGGGAAGAGACGAATATTTGCCATAGGTAACTGGCTGAATCAGAGGTTATTAAACTCTGTTCATAGATGGCTGATGGATGTTATCCGTCAGATTACTATGGGTGGCATGCATGGATGTCTTTTCTGCCTTAGCCACTCTCCCTACGTAGCAACTTTAAGTAGATGATAGATGGGATGAGATGCTAGCCTTAGCGCAGAAGATCCATCATGGAGCCTTAGGTTAGGCTACTACTAAAGATAGGATGGATTGTCAGTAATGGTAGATGGAGCAAGGAAAAGCATCCAACCAATCCTGTTAGGCTGTTTTGGAAAGCCAGCGGCAAGGAAGGAAAGGAAGCTAAGTAAGCATCCAATCCTGATCTTTTCACTTTCGAGATCGAAGAATCATAGCTATCAGTGCATTAGCAAAGCAGACCCAGAAAGGGAGAGTTCTTCTTTTGCAAGAATGGGCATTACCGCAGCTTTGACTCTGTTGCAGGTATGAAGTGCCATGAAAAATGGAAATGGCTATCAGTTCTAACTCTCCTGACCCGAGGTAAGTAGTTCGGCTAAGCCGGAAGAAAGAAATGTGAGAGTTTAGCCTATTAATTCACTTGACTTTAGGGAAGCTGGTTAAATGCTTTGCTTTGTGAGGGAAAAGCGGGCACAGCTCACGCACGGCACAAGAGGCAAGGAACTTTCAACAGGCATGGACGGCCTCCTTTTGAGGGTTAATGTCGGAAATCGTCTTCCCTTTGATGGACATGAAAAAGGATCCGCTAGGCTGTCTTACATGTCCCCAAAAGCTAAAGGGCTCCTTTCCTTCTTGATATCGCTGATGCGCCTTTAAGAGTTCTCGTTCTACTTCCTGTTAGCTGGTAGAGTATGAACTACGACCGATGGGATTGGTACAACCACGAATCTTTTGTTTGCTTTGTTTACAGCTGGCCTTACTTATATAGGAGTTTCTGCTTCTAGCTAGCTTGCTTTGGGCAGAAAGACCTCGGGAAAGAAAAGATAAGGCAATTTAGTTCTCATCCGCCCTTGCCAGCGAGCCTAGGAGCAGCTTC
>NW_027339064.1:0-1614 GCF_000331145.2 Cicer arietinum | reverse complement strand
AATACGACTATGCTCTGATTGTCTTCCTCTGATAAGATTAACAAGTAAGTGACTGTCTTCCTTTTATAATCACACCATCACTTTAGGCATATGATCGTCTAACTTTGACTTATGTTATACACTTTAATGAAAGTAAATGCTCCAAAGAAGAAAAAACATTTGTGCATCCTCTAATAAACATCCTAAATCTTCTACTTCTCTGGAGATCGTAAGATGTGCTTGAAGTAGCAATATCAATCACAAGGAATGGGGTTTGAATTGTGATCCCTTTTTAAAATATTAATTCATGTACTTAATTTTAAATTAACTCAAGATCAATCTTGGATATAATAAAATGTCCAAAACATTTTGGATATATTAGAACTAAATAAAACATATATGTTCTACATGATATGTGAAAAATAAATATTGATATGATAAGAAGAAGACACAAAGATTTATCCTGAATGTTATGCTTTTGCACTATCTTTCTTGATCACCCTTGATCAGTTACTGCTTTCACTAATGTAGTTAGCACCAGAATGTTATGCTTTTGCACTATCTTTCTTGATCACCCTTGATCAGTTACTGCTTTCACTTTTCAACCTTGAAAAGAAATTTATAATCACCTTTTTGTCCAAAAAAGATTTTTACAAGTACCTTTCAGTAACTGGAAGAATTTTTTCAACATACTCAAACTAACTTATGAGATAGACTTGAGTTACAAGTGATGTATATGATAAAAAATGTTTAGAATCTAAAAACTTCTCAACACTTGTTTGAGATTTGATTATTAGCAAGAAATCACTAAAATGATCCTTGAATATAATGAGAGAAAGTTTGTAACTTGAGTATAAATGATCAAGTGTAGATTAATTGCCTGTAAAACTCTTGCATTTGTCTTTTCCTTGATGTTCCTTTTATATAAGAAGAAAGGTTTAAAATACTATATCAGTTCGAATATAGCCGTTAGAGACCCTTAGCGGGATGTTAGTTTTGATTGAAGTCTATTAAACATATCTTCTTTTTTGTCCAGATTGTTCTTTGATAAACCCATAACATTCTTGTTTTTGAGTATGATGGAGAACGTGAATAAGTGAGTGAGTGGACTGTGACATATCAGTCTTTTAGCTCATAAGTATGTAGAGCTTTATGCATAAAGGTGCAACAATAGTGTACTTGTGTCCTTCCTCCTTTAGGCCTTCAAATCGAGTTTTAGGCTTGACCACTAATTTAAGCAGTTTTGATACTTTTAACATGTGGTTTGGACTGTAGAAAATGATATGTCTTTGTCTTTAATAGGGAACATACAAAATGTTCTTTTGATCATTCTCCATTTCATTTTAACATTGAGTTTAAGGATTATTTCAAGAACATCTTTAGAGAGACATATGATTTTTTATGAATATATTTGATCACCTATTTTTGAATAAACCACTCAAAAACATAAGTTAAATAGAAATATAATCAGAATCATAGTTAGTGATTAATTAACTATTTGTTTATCCTCAAAACACTTAATGACAAACATTTTAATAAGATTTTATTTTGATTATGATTTAATTATGATATTATACATAGTACATTTGTTAAAAAGCTCCCTCTTAATTTTTGCATCTATTAACAAGTATTTTT
>NW_027339063.1:0-1614 GCF_000331145.2 Cicer arietinum | reverse complement strand
ATATATATATATATATATATATATATATATATATATATAAAGTTTAATTAATTTTAACAAATATTAAATCTTCCAAAAAAACACAAATACATCTTTTATTTAAGAGCAACTAGATGAGACATCTTTTTAACTTGAATTGTTATGACACAAGTTGTACAACTTGATAGTTTTAAAACTCATTTTTTATAAAAAAATTAATCTAAAATTGAATTTTAAATTTGATTAATTAAACGTGACATCTTTTTGATTTTATAGTTGTTAAGGCACAAGTTTTACAATTTGGTAGTTTAAAACTCATATTGATAACAAAAATACCAAACATATTCTTAGAATAGTTTACTAGATGAAACATCTTTTTAATCCTTGAGTTTTTAAGACACAAGTTACACAACTTGATGGTCTTAAAACTCGTTTTTTCTAAATAAAAAAATTGTTCAAAAATTAAACAAACTCATTTTCTTTCATTAAAATAATTTATTTTTTTATCAACAAATAAAACAAACTCAAGACATATGCATTTTATACCCAAAAACTACTTATCTTTGATTTCTTCATTGCACCAGGAGATACGTAGAAGCAAGATCGCACTCTTGTCAAACATAATAATAATTTTTTTTGTTTCCGTTACATTTTAAATATATTTTTAACTCTAGATTATTTAAAAGAAAAAGATTGTATTTTCATTTTTAAAAATGAGAAATACATTTTTTATAAGTTAACATTAATTTTGCACAATTAATTATAGATAATCGTATTTTAACAGATGTTGTAGGGTGCTAATATATTCCCCACGCAATCGACTCCCGAACTCAATATTTGGTTTTAAAGATAATTTTTTTTCCTGTTTTTTTAAGGGTTTCCTAATATTTTTTCTATTTTAAATAAATTTTGATGGTGACTTCATTGAATTCGAGAAACACTCAAAATTTTAGGTCACGGCCGCTAACGACTCCATTGAGGACCCTTAAAGAGTCAACCCTAACATAATTAACTGTGCAAAATTGTGAACTTCTTCTATATTCATTTCCCCTTTATTTTGTTTTATTTAACGTAGTTATTGTAAATCTTTATGTTCTTGTTGTCATTACATTATGCATTTATCAATATTTATGTTGATTTTTTTTTATACAAATTAGTTGATCGTTTATTATTTTATATCCATTTGTTTGTCGTTTCGTAGCATTTATTTATTAGATTACACTTCCCTTCACACACTACACTAATACTTTTGCAACACTCATGAGTAAGACCATATATTCAAGTTTGAACAAAACTTAAGATTAGTTTTGAGGTTGTGTAGTGGTAGTCTTCTGGATGTACATCCTGTTTGGTTAGCATGTACATCTCACCTAGAGTTTAATCCTATTGAGGGTATTGCCACTCCACATAGTTTACCTATTGTTGTTGACAATATTTTAAAACAAAATTCTCGGCTTTGGAGCCATGTTTAGAACCATAGAGCCACCATTTTGAGAGTTTCACTAAATAGAAAATCCAATAAACCTTTTCATCATAAGAATATCCATATAGGTCACCCAAAAAAATATACCTCGTACATTTACATTCATTCAAAACTATATATATATATATATATATATATATATATATATATAT
>NW_027339062.1:0-1612 GCF_000331145.2 Cicer arietinum | reverse complement strand
TACATTGAAATACCAACAAAAGTCAAGGAAATAAAGATGATGCATATTGAAGTCTTTAACACACAGTAATAAAATAACTAAATATTAAAACTCAAATCCATGTTCTAGCATAGGAATCAAAGATAAACATCATCTTCATTAGCATATTCTTCTTCCTCTTCTTCCTATGTGAAAGTTGAAACAACAAAGAGAAGGAAGAAACAAGAAATAATAGCGAGATCTCCCTGGGATTAACTACGCCGGACTAGCGGGATCTCGCCGGGATCTTGCTTCACGCTGTCGCGGTCAAGCACTACACTGTATCGGGACAGCGGGATGAATCTCACCAAAAAACGTTGGGATTAACTACCTAGGCCAAAGATCTAATATAGTACTCCGGTATTATCTTAAAATTTAGATTGTGTATGATTCGGACCCACAAAATCAATTCATAATGCGTCGGATACTCATCACTTATAAACAATTTTCCAATCCTATCATATCCAATTCACATGAGACTTTCAATAATTAATGAACGAATAATGAATAATTAGTAAGGATTGAAAATTAATTAACTTAACTACCTGAATTGTGGAGGGTATTGAGGGGATGGATTAGACCATTGAATAACCCGATTATCAAATTCATCAGAAGTCAGAGGAATAAAGGTGGGATCTTTAGAAAGAAAATCAAACACTTCTTTCCAGTCTCTAACGTTCTTGGTATGCTCTGTATCATAATAACCAGTAGGATTGATCTCATCTCTTCCAACTTTCTTCTTATCCTCCAAACTCTGAGCAAAGAACTTTCTAGAAGCTTCCTCAAGCTTCTGCCTAAGACTAAGGGACACCCCATGGTTTGTGACTTGAAAGAAACCCCACTCTTTGCATGCAGTTCCAATTTCCTTCACTAAGGTATCAATGTCATATTGATCTGGAGCTGCATGGGGGAGTATAGGGGAGAGGTCAATTTCGGGAATTCCTTTGGCTTCGATAATGGATAGTTTTGGTCTATGTTGTTGGTCTTGGACAAAAGCTGGGTCCACCTCTCCCATTGTTGTTCTGTTGCTAGAGTTGATAAATCAATGGTTAAGATGGTTTATTGTGTTTCTCTTATATAAAGGTTGTTTACAAATGACAAAAAATATGTGTAGGAAAATTGTAAAAGCAGAATCAGCATTATTGGCATTGTTAGTCCAAGTACATACAATGAATCTGGACTAGTTTTGGCATATCTGGATTTTTCCCGTCACATTTTGAAATTCAACTTATATTAATAGTGTGTGTATTTTTTTTAAAGATGCTTGCGGCAAAACTGAGTGTGCATGGAGAAGAGGGGTATTACGGGTTCAAACTCGCGCCCTAACATATCAAGGGTCCCTGCAGTCTTTTACCCTTTAAGTTGTACTTATAAGATTGTATGTATCTTAACTATATCGGTTGTGTTATTTGAACACCAAAATATAAACACCCTATGAATTTATCTTTATCTCTCTCAGTTTTTATCTTTTACACCTTGCGTATATTTCAAAAATACACAAAAAAACGAAGGACAGTATTTGACAACAATATTCTGATGTTCAAAAATCATTTCTCATAATATATATATATATATATATATATATATATATAGG
>NW_027339061.1:0-1608 GCF_000331145.2 Cicer arietinum | reverse complement strand
CAGCGCTTGTGTTTAGCAAGCGCTGTAAAATGGGCGCTGTTAAATGTCATTTTTGGCATAGTGTTGGTTAATGATTACATACTTAATTTATGGGACAATTTTATATTTTATGAGTTATTTTTTAGAATAGTACTTGATTTTATTTTTGTTCTTTTCAAATATATCTTTTTTTCTTATAGATTTAGTAAATTTGTGATTTTTGTTCTAAATATTCCAATATGACCACCTACCTCCTTTTGGTGTTTCCAAAATTAGTTATTTTGGAATTTATCTCTATTATATGTATTTAGTATTCATTTTAATCTTTATATATAAATGGTTTTGGAAAAATATAATCAAACATAAAAAATTATTACAGTGATTAAAATAAAATAACATGAATTAAAAGTAAAAAATCATATGTTTACAAGGATTAACACAAAAATCATTTTATAACGACTAAAATAGAAAAATATTTTATATTTACAAAGACAAAGATATACTTAAACCTATATCTTTTTTAATTACATGTGGCTCCTTAATTTAATTTTTGGTAACAATTTTTTCTTTTATCTTTTTTTTTTCTTTCTCGTGGTGAGTTTCAAAGGGAGAGGCAGTTACACTAGTTGTTCCTTCTAGTGTTGCAGGCAGTTGCCTCATAGTTTGAGTTTCCTGTGCCATCTTGAAGTTCAAAATCCAGAGGTATATGATCTTTGTAGTATTATGAATGATAACAATGTCCTGAATGACCAACTATTGTACATACTACATATTTTCTCTTACACAATTGGTAACAAAAGATAGACAATTTTGCCATAAGGAAGAAACTTCATTAGGATCCAAGCTACTCGAATTCATGTTCCTAGTTATATTAACCGTAATAGTAAATGCATAAATAAATTCATTCAAGTTTAGGAAACTACAAAGTAAATAAGGGGTGAAAGGTGCATGGTCACAAGGAATGTCAATTGGTTAAGTGATAGGATTGGCTATGGTATTGGCAAGTTAGCTTCTAACAATGATTCAGAGACTAAGTCTTGCACTACTTGGGATGCTACCTCAAAGGAGGAAATATGGATCCTAATTATCTTAAACCTAATAGTAAATGCATAAATAAATTCATTCATGTTTGGAAAACTAGAAAGTAGAGAAGGGATGAAGAGTGCAAGGTCATAGAGAATATCAACATTTGGTTCATTAATAGAATTGGCTTGGGTATGGGCAAATTAGCTTATGTAAGACTCTGAATTTTTTAAACTCTAATTTATGCAATTTTTATGTACTTTATGTTGAATTGTTTAGGTTATTAGCTGAATTTTTATTTTATGAAATTAAGTACCAAACATATATTTTGTTCAAGTTAGTAATATATGTATATATTTATTTTTTTTGAGATCCGATTAAAACTATTTATCGAATAATAATTTAATTAAGTTACACAGATTTTATTATTGACAAAAATTTTAAGATGTCACATGTTTTTGATAAATTCATCTATCAATTGAATTGCGATAAGAGTAGATATTTTTACCAAAATAGATTGGGAAGTGAATCAGAAAACGTAAAATATGTTCGATATTTTACTAACCAATATATTTTTAACAAAAGTAGTAAGATTTGTGTGGCTAT
>NW_027339060.1:937-1601 GCF_000331145.2 Cicer arietinum | reverse complement strand
CCTGCGCCGCCGGCGGCGCAGAACGCACTAATCCGCGACTAGCAAGTTTTCCGAAACCAAACTTAATAGAATTGTTCCTTTCATAAAATGCTTGTGAAAATCAAAGAAAGGAAAGAAGGCCCATTTTCCCACGTAGGGAGGCCAGTTGTTCGTCTTGGAGAGAGCGCTCGACCGTCGCCATGCTTCTTAGACTGAGTCAACGCGCCTATTTACTGTGCGCCTATCTGTTATCTAGGAACCTGAGATTCGGCTTTCACATTTATTTATAACTTTCGCTTCTGAGGTAGAAAAATATCCCATCTGGATTTTTGACGGCAATGACTAAGTATAGTCCCATTCTTCAACATTCGGAATGGCGATCTTGGCCCGACCCTCTTTCTTATCTTTAAGGTACTTTTGCTACAGCAGAGGGCAGTTGCCAAGAGTGGAGTTCACGTGTCCCAAAGGGAAGAGCTCTGGGGCTCCCTCTCCCTCTATTTTAAGACAGACTTTGAGTTTGAGCGGGGAGGGCGAGATGACAAGGGAATCGGCCAAAGGCATCTATCATCTCATCGGAGAAGCGGTCCTAATCTAATAAAGGGTTGCCTTGCCTTACCAAAAGGAGTTAAATGTAAATGGCAATCCCCGGTGCCAAGAAAGTAACCTTTATACTGCTCAATCTAAT
>NW_027339060.1:0-469 GCF_000331145.2 Cicer arietinum | reverse complement strand
TAATTGGATAAAAATAAAGAATAATAGGATGCTTAAGCCAATAAGATAGATAAAGCATACCCCTACTACTCGTAAAAAAACTATGTAACTTCCTTCCCCAGCGTTCAGTGGAACGTGAGGCACTATTCCCACAGCAGCAGGTTGGATTCTCCAACTTTTTCAAATGAACCCCGTTCAAGTTCCATCCCAACTGTCTCATCTTGAGAAAGGGCAATATGGCAATCTTTATTAGAATCTTTCTCCAATGCTTTTCCGGGGTGAAGCTGCTCAAGTTGATGTTAATTAAGTGTTCTGTTATGGTAGCGTGTGTCTTTTGACTGGCCAACCAGAGTTAACCTGCAGAGAGTGGCCCAGTAATCTTCTCCATTAGGTTAGGGTGGCCACAGTGGGATGACGAGGCAGGAAGTTAGAGATGCAGCAAGGCTTCATATAGGTGTGATCTAGGATTGCTGTTCAAATCCATGAGCAA
>NW_027339059.1:0-1600 GCF_000331145.2 Cicer arietinum | reverse complement strand
ATCCTTATTTGTTGACAAAATACAAAAATAAAAATAAAAAATAAAAAATAAAAAAATTATTATTTTTTATTTATTACTCAAAATATAAGAGATTTTTTTATTATTATTTGTCTTTATAAATGTCTCTTTGAAATTAATCAATGTTGTAATTATTTTTATTGTGATTTGTATTTAATTTACTTTTTTTTGTCAATAAGTGATAAATAAAGTAATTTATTAACACAAAATTATTATTTCTTACACACACTCGTTTATTGTGTGTATATATATTTCAAGAAGTTTGACTAATAATTTGTTCACCCTAATATAATATTTTTTTGAAAAATAAAAAAATTTATTAATATTATATTTTATTTTTTTATTTTAAAATAAAAAATAAAAAAAAATTACTTTAAAAAAAATAAAAATTTAACTAAATTACTTTACTTAATAAAATTTAATTTTTATTTTATTTTGTGTTAATAAATTACTTTATTTATCACTTATTGACAAAAAAAAATTATTAAAATTTAAATGTAGTGAAAAAAAAATTAATTTAATTTTTTAATTCACTATACTCTTTAGTCACTAACTTATACTCTTGAAATATACCATCATCAATGGCATTCTAAAAAATATCAGTAAACCTTCTATATCTGTAAGAAATAGAAACTATGTTAGGGGGTCACCTTATTTCAACCCCCTATGTAAAGTGAACTCATCTAAAAGACTTCCGTTGACCAAAACATACATTGAACTCGAAATTACACAAGCCGACATCCATTTATGCCAAGGAGGACATAAAACCATTCTTTCCAACATAAAATCTAAATATTTCCAACAACGTTGCCTCTATTCCTTTAGGTAGGTTGGTGTTTGTGTGAAATTGGTTAACATCACCTATTACATCTTCTTGAATAGCATTCCAACAAGCTTTGAAAAATTCAAAGTTGAAACCATCTGGACCAGAACTCTTGTGACCATCACAACTCCACATTGTTTCTTGGATTTCTTCAGCACAAAAAGGCTTGGCTAAAATGATGATTTCTCTCTTCTGCACTTTCGTTGATTATTATGTATTTATGTTTCTTACATCATTTTTCCTTTTTTTCAACTATAAAATAAAAGCATGAAATATCAGAATATGATTAATCGTGACATTAGAGGAAAAGTTCACTCCTAATCAAATTTGACCAACCAATTACAACTTGTGAAATCAATGACAACCACAAAATTACAAGCTATGAGAGGATCGCACTTTTTTTATAGATAAATTTACAAAGAAACACAAAAATATTCATAGCGAGTAAATCCTTCTCTGTTGTATCGATTCCTCATATGATAAATTTAGAGAATATTAGATACAAGATACATTTAAATAAGGTAAAAATATAAATTAAGCAATAAATAAATACTAGTACATTTTAAAAGTTGTAATTTTCTTTAAAAAAGCTGTAAAATTTTCTACTAAATAAGGCAAAAAAAATTCAAATATTATTACTTCGTACTTAACTAAAAAAAATTAATAAAAAATTAAATTCATAAACAATAAAAAAAATATCATAAAATAAAATATTATAAAAAATAAATTATTTAAAAAAATAAAATAAATTCATAAATA
>NW_027339058.1:0-1598 GCF_000331145.2 Cicer arietinum | reverse complement strand
GGAGGCGGCTGCATGCTGCATCTAAGAGTTTAGTTCCATGAGACTGAATAACATGGCCTGGCCTGAAACGAAGTAAACTCACTTTGCTTAACACAGGGCAGCAGAGCAGGACTGCTTTCTCACCCTCACCCGTCATCCAACATGGTTCGCACCAGCGTTATTTGACTCGCTTAGTCCATCGCTGCTTGGCTCTACTTCAACCACTACAACCTGACGGTTCCCTTGCAGCTAAAAGAATGCGATAGAACACCTTTTCTTACATCAGGAGATGAAAGCCGTCAAGCAGGCAACAAAGTCGACTATTCGTCTTCACTTCCTCAAAAGTGCTAAAAAGAGCCCCTGAGTGCAGACCCATCCCCAAGGGACTAAACGCATTCAGTTATCTTTCAAAGAGCTTATTCGAGAACAACCTATTCTAAAAGCAACCTATTTGAATTTGAAAACAGCTTCTTTTAGGGATGACTATTCTGCAGCGGTAATTGCAAACAGAAAGGGAGCACCGCTTACTCAAGCACTAGTACCGTCTAAGCATCCCACAGCTGATGATTTATTTCCTTCAAACCTTCCACCAGGAGGATGCAACTTATCTTTTCTATTCTTTGACAGATTACTTGCCCCAGGAATGCTTGCTGTCAGCAGTTAAGGGACAGAGGGAAGGTGACGAAGGTAATCCTACTACGGCACTAAGACTAATTCAGTCTATTTGGCTACTATTCCCACTGCTACTACTACAGCTACTGCTGTAAGGAAGGAATTCGGTTTAAAGCTTGTTGCGGGGAATCAGGTTTGAAATTGTTTACACTCCTTCTCTCCCTCTTTCCTGTGCTAGCAATCCGGTAATTCGGTAAAGAAGTCAAGCAGGAAGTCCAGTAAGCCAAGGAGAGATCCCGGGAAAGCCAAAGCTGTGCTTTCCTTACTTCTTCTTATACCCTTGCAGGCAAAACAAAATAATACATACCAATGCCTTATCTCGGCATTAGGAGTTCATAAAAAAGGTAAGAAGGAATGGCCAGATGTAAAGAGATGTCCCTGAGACTAGTGAAATCAGATAAGAAGGTAAAGGAGTAAGACTAGCAATTCGGGATAGAAGGACTCATTTTTCTTTCTTTCAAGGGAATAGGTAAAGAGGTCGATGTATGGTATGGCCACGAAAACGCACGAAAAATAGATACGTGAGGGGGCGAAACTCTTGATCCTGATCCCGAGGGGCGTCTCTAAATCAACATTTGAAACACCACATCTTTCTTTGTCCACACATGTCTAAATACCATAAACAAAGATTCTTTCTCAGAAAGATCTTTTTTATTTATATATAACCTTCACCGCATTGATGACTAAGAAGCTTAGATGAGACATTTCCCCAGAGGAGGTCCCGAGATGGCAAAGCTGGCTCAACGTATGCTCTAGCTCCAAGATGAAAGTTTGAGTTTGGCCCCTCTCTTAAGCAAAAAGCGTTGTTTCCGGGTCGAATAGGTCATTCGGAATGTGCCCAAGGAGTGACCGAAGAGCGCATGGGACTCTCAATAACGGGGAATAAAGACTCAGAGTGGTTCTCTGTCTGTGCCCCTTTTTCCAGCCATCTAGGTTTTCTTGAAGCA
>NW_027339057.1:0-1597 GCF_000331145.2 Cicer arietinum | reverse complement strand
ATCCTAGTAGTGGGTGTAACACGTAGGAAAACATGCTCACCTTCTTCAAATTCCAAGGTTCTACGACGTTCATAAGCATAACTTTTTTGGCGACTTTGAGAAGTTCTCATCCTCTCTCTTATTTTCCTGATCTTCTTTGTGGTTTGTTGCAGCATTTATGGCCCTACTATGGTACTTTCATCATCATGGTACCAACACAATGGTGTTTGACATTTCCGTTCGTAAAGGGCTTCATATGGCACCATCCCAATACTTGCATGAAAACTATTATTATAGGTGAATTCAACTAGCGGTAAACATTCATCCCAACTTCCGCGATCATCCAAGACACAAGCTCTTAAAATATCTTCTAAGGTTTGATTGGTTCTCTCTTTTTGTCCGTCAGTCTGCGGGTGGTAAGCAGAGGTTAGTCTCAACTTTGTCCCCAATGCTTTATGCAAAGCTTCCCAAAAGTGAGAGATAAACTTTGGATCTCAATTTGAGACGATACTAGAAGGCACTCCATGAAGTCTCACAATCTCTGCTATGTAAATCTCTGTCAACTTAGTCCCATTATGGGTGGTCCTTACGGGTAGGAAATGGGTTGACTTAGTTAGACGATCAACTATCACCGAAATTGAATCATTCTTCCTCTGCGTCATGGGTAATCCTATTATGAAATCCATGGAAATATTGTCCCATTTCCATTTAGGCACATCTAAGGACTGCAACATTCTTGTTGGTCTCTAATGTTCTACCTTAGCTTTCTGACATGTCAGACAAGTTGCCACAATCTCGGCCACCTGTTTCTTCATTCCAGGCCACCAATAGTTTCGCTTCAAATCTTGGTACATCTTGGTCATTCTTGGATGAAAACTCAATTTACTCTTGTGTGTCTCATCAAGAATAAACTCCTTTATCTTGTCCACTATCGGAACGCAAATGCATTCGTTGCAATGTAAAATATTGTCTGGTCCAACTTTGAATTCTGGTGCCTTCCCTTGCACCATTAATTTCCTCATCTTCTGAAGTAGTTCATCGTCAAATTGATGTTTTTGAATGTCCTCAATTAGTCCATTAGAGATGGTGATCATTCTAAGCTTTAATTCTCTTGGTGAAAACTCCACATCCAAGTCCAGATCACGAAATTTCTCTAGTAATTCTTGTTCCTTTACCATTAAAGAGGATACAAGGACATTTTGTCTACTTAAGGCATCCGCTACTACATTGGCTTTTCTCAGGTGATATTGCAAACTAAAATTGTAATCCTTTACGGTCTCCATCCACCTTCTTTGCCTCATATTGAGCTCTTTTTGATCAAACAGGTGTTTCAAACTTTTGTAGCCACTAAAAATTGTAAATGTACCTCCATACAAGTGGTGTCTACAAATTTTTAGGGAAAACACTATTGCAACCAGTTCTAAATCGTGTGTGGGATAATTCCTTTCATGTGTTTTCAGTTGTCGTGATGCATATGCTACTGCCTTCTTATTATGCATGAGGACACTTCTCAATCCTTGATGAGAGGGATCACAATAAACTTCATAGGGTTAATCTGGTTGTGGCAAAACTAGCACCAGTGAGGTCGTCAAAGTTCCTTTAATAGTTTAAAACTCGC
>NW_027339056.1:0-1592 GCF_000331145.2 Cicer arietinum | reverse complement strand
TTTTTTTTTTTATTTTTATTTAATTAAGTGTTACTTGCATATGGACCTAACCCATAAAACACATCTTACTCCTTTCTTTTATTTATTTTTAAAATAAAATCAACAATTACCAAAACTAATTTTTTTAACATTTCTCTAAAAAATTCATTACTAAGATATTACTAATATTTTATAAAATAAAGTAATTAACTTTTTAAAAATATATTAGTAATAACTAAAATCCTCATACTCATAATTATTATCACAATTATTAAATTATTATTTATGAAGATACTTACATTAAAATAGTACCATCTTTAAAGAGATATAAAATAAATAAATAAATATAATATCAACAATTTACATTAATTACTAAATCACAATCAATACGTATAAAATCATCATACCATATTAACTCTATAAAAATAAAGGAAATTAATATCAATGTTACTAATATATCAAAATAATTAAAATAAGATATATTTAAATATAATTAAGTGCACATTCATTAGTCAACAACATGCAAGAAAATATTACATTAATTACGAGCACACATGTAGACGTAAAATAACCTAAAATTTTATTCTTTAAAATATTACACTAAAATATTATTATAACAAAATATAATATTTGTTATTGATATTAGTCATTTAATCTAATATGTATAAAACTAGCAGATCATGGAAAGCACCTATATAACGATAATTAATCATAAAATTTATCAATATACATTCTAAAATAATTTTACAATCAAATTAATTATTTAAAATCATATTTCATTAATAAAATAGTTTATTATAAAATTTGAGATGTAGATCATTTGACCTATGTTTGCCTAACTTCTTTGATGTTGAAGTTGATTGTTGTTTCATATTGTTGACATTTTAACTAGAATGCAAGTGCCATCGCCAAAGGTAATTATGTCCTGGCGAAGTGAACTTATCAATGGTCGATAACGTAGTGCCCCACAAGGCGTGTCAAATTTATTGTTGAGAAAAGACTTATTATGTGTTTTGAAAATTTACTTTTGAGTAAACTTCATTTTGTAAACTCACTTTTAGTTAAAATTATAAATTTTCTCTAACGTAATTTATGTTTGGATATTTTTTCTACAAATGACATTCTATAAAATAATTTTTTTTTAGATTATATAATAAAACGTACTTTTAAATGTGTATTTAATAAAAAAAAAATTATATGTATTTTATTGTAATATAATGTGAATTTTGCAGTTATTGTATTTTACAGTTAGTAGTAAAATAGGTAGAAAGTTTTTGTATACTCCTAAACATGAAATGGACAATTCAAAAGTACCAGTTAGGTAAATTTTGACGAAACGTGGATTTGGAACAAAATTAAGTTTGTAGAATTAATTTTCGAGAGAACCCAATCATAATGTCAACCCACCAAATCACCTTACGACTTCAATCAATTATGAAATTGAATAATAGTCAATTATTATTGTTATTAAGCACTAAATTTGTTGATTTATGTGTTGGAATTTTACTATATATAAAAAAGATACTTAAATATATGATTGGTCCTTGTAATTACTGTTGGACTTTAGTCCTTTGAATCCTAATTTTGACATAATTAACAAACATACAATGTTC
>NW_027339055.1:0-1585 GCF_000331145.2 Cicer arietinum | reverse complement strand
ATTATTGGAAGACACAATGGTGGAATAAGAACTTGATTGATATTCCAAAAATATGACAACAATATGGCTACGATTTCTCAAACATATCATCGTAATAAAACAATCTTAAATTATCATTCTAATGAAGGAACTCTCTCAATAACAAAAGCTAAATTTTCTCATTTCGACCATCAATCAAGATAAATGAATGAGCATGAAGAGAAGCTTCCAAATATACAAAGATTTCTCAGTTTTGAACCTCAAATGAGAAAGATCACTAAAAGAGGTACACACAATCTCAATTCTTATGATATTTGCATCATGATAAGTATGAATATCTTTTTTTTGCAATAATATCATGTGAATGATTGGATGCTCCTAAAATTAAGAATATATACTATTTTTGATGCAAGTATGACTATAAAGTTTAAAGTGATTACATCACTCTATCATTACTTGTACATGCATATGCCTAATTTCTATCTTAAATTCAATATGTTTACACTCTTTGTTGTTACACTTTTTATGATGGTGTAAACAAGTGTACAAATCTAGTTTAATGTTCAAAATTATTACCCTTGTTTTAAAGACAGTTAAAATAAATTTATTTAATGATTAAACAAATGGTTGTTTTGTCAAGTATAATTTATTGAATAATTTTGTCACACTTTGCACAATAATATCTTTTAAATTATCATGTTAAATGTTAAATAAATTAACATCATTTTGTGCAAATTCACCTCTTTATGTCTTAAAAGCATTCTCTATCATGTTCTCCAATTATTTTGCATATATTGAGATTATAATGTGACTTATGAAAAAGATCCTTCTTCAACATATTTTAAATATATATTCTTGTTTATGATTTATTTATGAAGGATTTCAACAAGAGAATATATGTTTGGTCTTCATGAAAATGATTTATGTTTCTTGTTGCTTTAAAATTCAAAACAAATCCAAAAGGATTATGGCATGAAGTCAAGAGAAGTTTATCTTTATTTATTTCAAACAAGTGTTGAGAAGTTTCATAATCCCATACATTTTTATCATACATATCATTTGTAACTCAAGTCTACCTTTTATGTTAGATTGAGTGTGGTTGTAAAAATCATTTCAAGGCGATTGTAAAAATCCTTTCAAGGAGATTGTAAAAATCTTTTGTAGGTTGAAAGGTGAAAATTGTAATTGATCGAGATGTGATTAATAGAAAATTGTGAAGGAGAACATTTTGATTCTGAAGCATACAGTGAAAATATCACGGATGTGAAGACTAGACTAGTCCAAGTTGGGTAATCTAGTATACTTTTTGTATGTGATCTTTCTATCCTTTATATTTTATTATTTTCACACCCATATTACACTTTACTATAAACAAATTTATTTTATTTATTTCTAACATATCCAGAACATTCTATTTCAACCAAGATTAATCTTGAGTTAATTTAAATTAAACACGTGAATTAAAATTTTAAAAAGATCAATATTCAAACTCATATTTCTTATAATTGACATTGATACTTTTATTCACATCATCACAAATCACCATAATATCATTTTGATCGCATAATCAATTTAGCGTACATACTCATCAAATTATCAATTTTAA
>NW_027339054.1:0-1583 GCF_000331145.2 Cicer arietinum | reverse complement strand
TAGAAATTGGAGCTGTAATCCAGAGTCTTAATCATTGTTCATAATTCATTTGGTAATTAAGTCATGAAAATTCAAGTTATGTTATGTTTTTTATTCTTTTTTATAAACATTGTCCTATCCGTTGTTCTTGTTCTAAATTCATTGTTTTAAGTCCAAATTGGAAGCGACCATTCTATTTCTTCCTTGATCATGAATAATCTTTATCGACTTGAAGGCCCATAATCGATGTAGAATTTATCGATTTGCAAAATAGTTTTTGTGATTATAAGCCACTAATTTGAACTCGATTTTGATAGCATAAATTGAACTATGGAGTTAAAAATCAGAAATTTCTTTAAATGTTGTAGAAATAGATTTTTAAGATGTAAGAAAACAGGTTTCCGATGATTAGAAGTTAAAAAATCTTAGTAATTAATAGATGATGAATTATTAAGCTTAATTAATTAGATTATAGTTATAACTAATGAATTAATTATTAGGTCAAAGTTTAAGTAATATTAATTTATTAAAGACTTAGATTAAGATTGTCGACGTTATAAGATAATTAATACAACTTAATTCATTATTAATAATAGTTATTTAATTATTTAGTAATTAATTGTAACTTGATGAATCGATGAAAACGATGTATAAAGATAATTATTAACTAATAATAATATATGGTTAATAAGTTAACTTATTAGAATAATATCTAATAAATGAAAATGATAATATGAATGTTATATTGTTCATGATATATGACTTATTTATGTTGGTATTATATCTTTGTTGATGATGTTCACTACAAGAAAACTTAAAATTATCCACTGAATTTTATCCATGTCCCCGTGATTGTGGATAAATTTTCAATTTTTGACAATTTACCCATGACTTAATCATTGATAAAGACAACATTTGCGGTTGAGTTTTCTAACTTTATCGATAGTTCTGCTGTAGATAATTACCCACAACTTTAATCCTTGAGTAATTATCCCCGGTCAAACCTTAGGTAAGAATGATTTATTTTTCCAAATTTTTCATTTACCACTTATCTTTGCCTCCAAATGATATTTAATTATTTAAGTTAATAAAAAAAAACAACTTATTATAATTATAAGAATATAACTAAACATGAACACGAGCCATTTTGAAAAGAAAAAAAACCTCAATGACACTATCTTGTTAACGTACTCATTCATACATATTCCCTCTATTCTCCTTTAGTGACTCTTTTGCTTAGGTCACCACTATCTCCTCTTAAATCCCTCTCTCTTCTACTTTGGTTGTACGCTCATGAGCACACAAAGTAGATCGAACTATTGCGCTTCGTTTGTTGAGTTTACGATTGTGTCTCTTAAGTTTGGTGGTGAGTTACTTCCATCTTCTTTTTATGCTTCATCTTCAAAATTGTTTAGTCTTCTCTTTGGTGTGAAACTAATAAAACCCTTGTTCAACTCCTTCTCTCTAGATCACTGCAATTGATGGCTCTAAGGTTTTCATCTACTCCCACTGACCTCAACACAAATTTCTCCCCCATTCCAAAACCCTAATCTTGTTTTGCAATCTAAAATCAATCAATACGAATGTGGTGGAGAACAAGATCC
>NW_027339053.1:0-1582 GCF_000331145.2 Cicer arietinum | reverse complement strand
TATATATATATATATATATATATATATATATATATTTGTTACAAAAATAAGATGAAAATCAAGAACTACAACTAATTTATTTGAATTTTTTTAAAGTCACCTAAATATCTCAAATTGAAAATATATATAAAAATATCCAATTTTTTTTCTCTTGAGGACGTCGCATCCCGAAGATGACTATCATCTGAAGTGAAAAAGATTTTGACACATTAGGAGGTCGCATCCCGAAGATGCGATCATGTATGAATTTTCAATTATTTTTTTTCATTTTAACAATTGAATAATTGTTAATTTAATAAATTAAAAATAATAAAAGTATTTAAAAAAATAAAATTCTATTAATAAAATAAAATAACATACATTATATGAAGAAAAATTATGGAGTTGAGCAAATGTGTCAAAACATATAACGTGATATATTATTTTAACAACTATCTTCTATTTTGTAGATAAATTTATATTATTTTGATAACTCTATTATATTTTGCAGATAAGGTAGCATATTAATTCTATTTTGTTAACAATTTCCTCTTTTGTTTTTCTTCCGAATCTAATAAATAAAAATAGTAAATTATATTAAGAACATCAAACAAAATACATTAAATTGAAGGAAAAAAAATACATCAAAATTAAGTTGATAAAATGATATAGCAAGTTATTTATTTTGGCACATCTATTCAACTATAGTAATTTTTATGTATTTTTTTTTCAATTTAATGTATTTTATTTGATGTTATTAATATAATTTTTTTTATTTTTTTATTATTATTATTTTTATTAATTTTCATTTATTAGATTTGAAAAAAAAAAGAGAAAATTGTTAATAAAATAGAATTAAGTTGATAATTTATTTAAACTAATATAACACTTTATTTGTTTTGACACACATACTTAACCACATTTTTTTTCTTGAATTTATTTTATTAATAAAATTTTATTTTTAATTTATTAAATTAACAATTGTTTCATTGTTAAAATGAAAAAGAATTTTTTTTTGAAACTTTATATACACCGAAATCTCCAAAATGCATTCTTCTACTTCTACTGCGTCAACTTTTTTCAAACGCGGATATAACAGCAGACACTATAATAATCTAATTAGAGAATGCTCGTTAACATCTCTATACTTGTTGTTGGTCGATTTGACTTATCTGTGCATTATCTCAAGTGAGATGAATATTATTAGGCACTTATACCTTGGATAAAATTAATAGTCCACACCTTACTTGGGAGACAGGTATCCTAATCTAATTTAATTATTTATTTTATAGTGAGCGTATCTGCAGAAGATTTTCTTCCTGCCAAGTATAATACATTATTAGCATAATTTTGTGTTATTGTCAGAGAAAGAGTATATAAGATGGAGTTCACATTGTTTACTAAATAAACTGGTTTTCGGTTTATCAATTTTCATGGTTGCTATATATGCTAACAACCATATCCTCTATTCAAAAAATTTCGAATAAGTAAAATATTTAAAAGTTACTTTAAACTATAAAATTAAATATTTCAATAGCATTTGTTATCTCTTTATCATGGAAATTCAGTGCTATATATATAATTAGTTTTCACTATAATTTAC
>NW_027339052.1:0-1578 GCF_000331145.2 Cicer arietinum | reverse complement strand
TTTTAAATTCTTTCATGAAACTTGATCCACAAAATTGCCGCTGTGACACACAGTTAATATTTTATAATGATGTGGCATTTTCTTCAATTAATTTTAAAAAAATAATTGAATGATAATAATGATAATAAATTATATTAATAAAATTAAATAAAATACATTAAAATCAAATAAATAAAGGGTAAATATTTTCTTTGCATGTATATCCTTTTTATTTTAATTCTCCATTATGCCTTAGGTTGAAATGCTTTCTCTTCTTTATTTTGAAAAAATAAAAGAGCACTTATTTTCCAACAACTTTGCGCCATTCTTAACAAGAAAATGTGTGATTCTTCTCGATTGACTATCTTTTACAATTTTAATTAAATTAAATTTCAAAATAAATAATATTATTAAAACATTTAAAATATTATTTTTATACATTAAATTTTAATTTAATTGATAAATATATATATTAAGTTAAATATTTTATTTATACTAAATTTCACAATTGTAAAAGTAAATTTCAAGTGACAATTAATAGTCTTTCTACAAACAATTTTTTTTTTATCTCCGTTCCAACAACTTTGTAATACTATTTTAAATTTTAAAATAAAAAATACTATTAAAACAATAAAAATTTAACATATTGAAAAGTAAAAAAATACTATCTTCATTCCAACATTCTGTTGATACACACCAAAAATAACATGCCTTTAATTTCTTATTATTTACTTTATTCAATAGAGGACTTGTTTTGCTTCAATTTATGGTGTTCATTTGTGTGTTTCAACATATGATTTTTTTCATCATGTTGTGAGTGAAAGTTTTTTTGATAGATATATGAATCCAAAAATGTTCTAAAGTTTTTTTTTGTATGTTGTTTTAGGCATGTGATTGTTCAAAATCTACTCGTGCTAATAGCAACGTTCTCTATGCAATGATATTTGTTATGGCAATTATTTTCAGGTATATTTTTACATACACAATAATCTAATTATATAATCTCATATCTCTTCTTTATATTTTTGGTATTAAATGAATAAAGATGCCAAGTAAAGGTGATTGAAACTGTAATTACAGTTGCTGGGGACATGTTGATGACATTATATAAGGGATTTCAAGTTTAGGGATTGAAACTGTATCTATAGTTGCTGGTGGCATGTTATTGGCATTATACATGTTGAAAGAGACAGACATTGGGTGCAAGATTGGTCTTATTGTTAGTTATTGAACCAGAATTTCAAGAGACAGATTTGCAGTAGTTTGGAGTATATACCGTGTTGTAAAATTTAAGAATATTAAAACTCGAAATATTCGGTATAATTCGTATTGTATATAAGATGTGAGTAACTAAAGTATTAAAACTCTGAATGAGTTCTATGGTTGAATTTTAGAATGAATGTACATCCAATACTCCTAAAGTATGCATAAGATGTGAGTAACTAAAGTGACTTAAATAGTAAAATAAATCAGATTTAATGTTATTAACCCAGATCCAACACATTATGAGTTCTAAAGCGAAACTATTAGACAATATCTTTTCAAAAATTAATAAATAAATTATTAATATTTTATTTAATAACTATAGAAAATTTCTTT
>NW_027339051.1:0-1575 GCF_000331145.2 Cicer arietinum | reverse complement strand
AAATTGAATTAGAAATAAAAATTAGAGAAATAAATAAAATTGGAGACCAATTTTCAATTTCAAACACTTAGTGATAGAATTAAAAATTCAATGACCAACGCGGTAAATTTAGATTCAAATCTCCATTTCAAACACTTAGTGTCATGCTTTACGTCTCCAATTTCCTTTTCTTTTTACGTCTTATAATATTTGATATCATATACGGTGTTTCTAAGGAAAGAAAAGGAAAATAGAAAAAATAACCCTCTTCATTTCTGATTCAGAAGTGGATGAAAAGGATTTTAAAATTAATTTATTTTTAATAATATTATACCTTTTTAGGTTACATTTAATGCAAATAAAATATCTTTAAAAAAATATAAATATTTTGACTAAATTATCTTTTAAAAAGAAAATATTAAATATTTTGACTAAATTATCTTTTATAAAAAACATACAAAATATTTTGATTAAAATATCTTTAGAAAAAAAACATATCAAATATCATGTTTGACTAGAAAAAGTATACGAATGTTAATGAAATTTTACAAATAAAAAAATTAAAATATTATTTAAAAAATATGGTTTTGGATTTTATGTGAGACAGACTTTCGCATTCACACGTTTAAGATTTTGTAATTATTAAATCAAAATTAAATAGTTAAAAATAAACATTTCAATTTTTACTTTATAATTAAAAATAATAAGTTAAATCTGAACTATTTGATTTGAATTTTTTTTCTTCATATATCCATAATTTTTAATTTTATAAAGATAAGAAGTTTGTTTTGTAACACCGATTTCTCACTGTGAATTTTCCTACAAGGAGATAAGGGAAATCGGTTCTCACTCAAAGAGAATAATGAATAAATATAGAGGGTTTGATCGATAAGTGTGAGATAATATGATATATTATTCTTCTATTTCATAATAATAAGTAAACATTTTCCTTTTTTTACTTTAATTAAATTATTATTATTTTAATTAAACAAAAAAGAAATTTCATTAATTATTATTTTAATTAAATAAATAGATACAAAATTAATTATTTTTATGATAATTATCTATTTTATCAAATAATTATTAAAAAAATTGACTAAGTATAAAAAACTGTTATTAAGACATAGTATAAAAAACTGTGTGGTCTAAAATAAAATTGTTGACGAAGTGTGTGGTCTGCCACTACTAAAAAATAGTCATTTTCAAACGAATTTGGGACGTAAATCAAACAACATTCGCAAATACTTCAAACAAAATAACAATTTTGGACGACATTCAAACAGACAGGATGCCGTCTAAAAAATCTGCGTCCCAAATTAATACGTCTGTCCCAATTCCATCCCAAATATTTTTTCTAACATATTTCATATGGTTTTCATACGAACTTTAAAATCTAAATTTATATGATATGTGGTAATGTTTAGACGTATTTCAAACAGGATCCGGTAAAACTTCCTTACGCTTTTCAGACGGATTTTTTGAACTTTTTTCACATAGATTTCCATAGCTCAAATAATAATTTTTGTTTTAAAATTTATTTTACACAAATAAAAAGAGTAACTAGATGTTATTTTTTATAAAAAAAAAAAAAAAAAA
>NW_027339050.1:0-1574 GCF_000331145.2 Cicer arietinum | reverse complement strand
TATCTTCTTTTAATCAGTGGAGATTGATTGTTCTTGAAGCTGACTTGATCATTCTTGGACCTAGAGAACATTCTTTGTTTTCCAAATTTTGTCAAGAATATTCTCTTGTCTGTTCAGATTTTGGCCTTTTTACGTTGATTTCTTTGCTTTGTTTAAATCCTATCTTTAATTTAATATACTCAAACTTAGAATCATAATTGAGTTCTTAATTAACCTTTGTTTATTTTCATCAGAACATAAATTGAGAGTTAGTCTTAACAAATACTTGACAAAGAGTGCCATTAGTTGATCCAAAAATAATGTTATCAACATAAATTTAAATAATAAGAATGTCATCTCCTATTGATACTCTAAACAAAGCGGTCTCTACTTGTCCTCTTTCAAAATTGTTTTTAAGCAAGAAATTTCTTAATCTATCATACCATGCCTTAGGTGCTAGTTTTAAACCATACAGTGATTTCATACGTTTAAATACATAATCTGCACATTTAGAGCTTTCAAAACATGGCAGTTGCTTAACATAGAGTTCTTCAGTTATATATCCATTTAGGAAGGCATTTTAACATGCATTTGAAAAAATGTAATGTTATTATAAGCAGCAAAGGAGAGTATGATACAAATTGCCTCTAACTTGGCCACTAGAGCAAATGTCTTAGCGTAATCAACACATTTTTGTTGACTATAACCTTGTGCAACCAGTCTGACCTTGTTTCTGAAAACATCTCCTTTTTCATTTAACTTGATTATAAAAACCCATTTGGTATGAATAATGTTTTTCTTTGGTCTAGGTACTAGATGCCAACCATTATTCCTTTTAAAATCATTCAACGCTTCTGGTATTGCAAGGATCCATCCATCATCTTCCAGTGCTTCATCTGTTAGCACCAAGTTGGTCCTTGGATATTTCCTCTATGTGGTTTTGATGTTAACAAATGTACTTTTTGCGAACTATTTATTGCACTAATGATTTCGTTAAGCTTGCATAAATTAGAACATGAAAATCGGAGGATACCACCAGAGGAAGTAAAAAGGCCAGTGCAAACGAAATCCGAAAAAATCTGAAAAAATGCATGTGTTAGAAAAGTTCATCCATCTGTCTCTGATGGCATGCTTCTGGTAGTTCAGTATGTTTTTGCTTCTGCCCTCTATAGACTGAAACATGCTTTTGGATAGAATGCCTCTATTGAGTCTGCAAGTATGCCTTTGTAGAATTATGTGCCTATGAAGACTCAGTGTGTTTTTAGAGTTTCCATGCCTCTAATGAACAATAATTGTTCTATGCCTCTAATGAATAGTAATTGTTTCAGCCTCTGATAAACAGTAATGGTTCCATGCCTGTGATAAAGAGTATTTTTTAGCGTGCCTTGGAAGTCTACTATTTTCAAGCCTGCCTCTAAAGCTCAAGTTCCACTAGCTCTAGTAATTGCAACACATTCCAAAGTGTTGCCTCTAATATGCAACACGCTCTAAAGTTGCACTAACTTTGATAATGCAACAAATGTGAAGTTGCTCATGCCATTAATTATAAGTCATGTAGCTTTGAATCTGCCTCTGACTCTTGGTGTTCAAGCATC
>NW_027339049.1:0-1573 GCF_000331145.2 Cicer arietinum | reverse complement strand
GGTGTAGTTGTGCTAGAGGAGGTCTACTAACAAAAGGAATTCATATTACTTGGGATAGGTTTAAAGAGAAATTTCTAGAAAAATATTATCTAAAACGTTTATTTTGTACTTGTTCTCTTTCGAAGTTATTTTTAAGAAAGAAGTTAATAAGTTAATCATACCATGCCCTAGGTGATTGTTTTAGACCATACAAATATTTCCTAACTTTAAAAACATGATTTGGAAATTTAGAACTTTCCAAACCTGAGGGTTGTTTAACATATACATCTTTCTTATATAACCATTTAGAAAAATCACTTTTAACATCCATTTGAAATAATGTAATGTTTTTATTTGCAGCAACAGAAAGTCGGATACAAATAACTTATAACCTGGCTACTAGAGTAAATGTCTCAGTGTAATCAATTCCCTCTAGTTAACAATAGCCTTGTGCGACAAGTCTGACCTTGTTTCTAACCAGTTCACATTTTTCATTTAGTTTGTTTCTGAAAACCCACTTTGTTCCATTAATATTCTTCTTTGGTCTAGGTACTAGATCCCAAACATCATCCTCTTAAATTCATTTAACTCTTCTTATAATGCGAGAATCCCTCCTTCATCTGCCAATGCTTCATCAACAGTGGTAGGCTTAATTGATGATAGTGAACCTAACAAAGTGGTATCTTTTATTGATGCTCTAACCCTCAAAGGATCACTTGCACTTCCAATGAGATGAGATGATTTGTACTTCCATCAAGATCTTCCTTCTGACTTATCTTAACTATGTCTAACTTGATCATTTTCTTGCTCTGAAGATTTTTCATCTTTTAGTTTGTCTGCATCTGCTTCCTTTGGTTCTAGTAAACCTATAGTATTCGAATACATGTTTCCAGAAAATCATTTATTCAAATAAAAGGCAGGTTATAAGTTATTTGTATCCGACCCTCCCTAGGTTATAAGTTATAAGCTAGTGGCTCAATTGCTAGTGGGATCTTTGAGGAGGCGGTACTTATCCCCTAGGTACCGGGGTCGAATCTCACGGAAGGCAAAAACTCGCCAGATTTCCAATTAAGGGAAAGGGGGGGCGAGAAGATCGTGAGGTAGCATCGCAGGTAACGTTGGAGGGCCGGGGTGTTACACAAATCATGTGTAATCGAATATACATTTCCAGAACAACCTCTATTCGAATACAACAAGTGTGTAGTTGAATACAGATTCGCGTTTTCCCCAATATAAATGCTTTTCACATTTTTTTTAGGTTATTTTTTATATTTCTGTATTCGAATACAACCGTCTTCATTGTCATCTCTTCAAAAAATAAATATCGTCCTCTCTTATTTGCAACAAGTTACCCAACTAGTATACCAATCTACATTACATTTAAGATCACACTAAACTCATAACTATCATTTCTAAATCAAATTTCTCAAACCCAAAAACACCATTTTTCTCAAAATCCAAACACCTTCACTATCACCATGGATGCTTGCAAAAGAGGTTCAACAACCAAGCATGCTTTAGTGGGTCCTTCGAAAAGGAGGGCTAGAACCGATAATGTGGCCGATTTTTCTCGTTTGGTTCATTCACCAGAAGA
>NW_027339048.1:0-1570 GCF_000331145.2 Cicer arietinum | reverse complement strand
ATGTTGAAGCTTTATGCAAGCTGATGAGTACTATTGGGGACATGATTGACCATCCCAAAGCCAAGGAACATATGGATGTATATTTTGAAAGGTTGAAAATCTTATCAAACAACATGAATTTATCTTCTAGGTTGAGGTTTATGTTGAAGGATGTTATTGATTTGAGAAAGAATAGATGGCAACAGAGGAGGAAAATTGATGGTCCAAAGAAGATTGAGGAGGTACACAGAGATGCTGTGCAAGAGAGGCAGGCTCAAGCTGGAAGGCTGGGCCGTGGTATGGGAAACAATCAATCTGCAAGGAGGAGCCCCATGGATTTTAATCCTAGAGGATCACCTACGCTGTCTCCCAATGCTCAGATAGGTGGACCGCGTGGGCTGCCTACTCAAGCACATGGAATTGGGTCTCAGGATGCTCATTTTGAAGAAAGGCAATCTTATGAGCCTAGGACCTTGTTGGTTAATTTGCCTCAAAGACCCTTGGGTAATGATTCTATAACATTGGTACCCCAAGGTGGTCTTGCTAGGGGAATGTCCATTAGAGGAGCAATTTCTAATTTATCAATACCTGATGTGCATTTTGTCCCTGGAGATTCTCACAGAATGCCTACTGATCTTAATGGTTATAACAATTTATCTGAGCGCACACCGTATGACTCAAGGGAGGATATTGCATCAAGATATATTTCAGATAGATCTTCAAGTCTAGCTGGTTATGATCATTCAAGTGCTCCAGTGCATAATATAAACTATGATAACAGAGACTTAAGGAATCATGATCGGAATCTAGACAGTCCTGTTGCAACTTCGCCTCACGCTCATTTGCATGGGCCGATAGTTTCCCAGAATGCTTCTTCAGAGAAGGTTTGGCCAGAGGAACGACTCCGGGACATGTCCTTGTCGGCAATCAGAGAATACTACAGGTACTGTTTTCTCTGTGGTATTTATATCTTCTCTCATGAAAGTTGAGACATACCAATGTTTATTACATTCTATCTAACCATTTTATTTCATTTAGGGTTTTATCTTTATTTTGATATAGCTTTATATTATATCATCTGTGACTGTGCTGGTGTCAATTATAAATCTTTCATGCTTTTATTGATCTTTTCTTTTAATTGCTAGTTTTTTGGACCACAAATTTTAATTAGTTGTTTGATTTAGTGGAAAAACAAACTTACCACCTTATTTATTTATGAAAAGCAACCCTATAGTAAAAATAGGTCTTGGTTAGATTAAGTCCATTCCTTCACAGCTTTTAACAATATGATTAATATTTAATACCCAAACCACTCAAAACACCTTAAGTTCAGGTGTTTTGTTTTTGTAGTGTTGCACAGCGAGTTTATTTCCCCATTTATCTTGCGTGTAATTATCTAACTGAAATTTATTCAACTTTCAGTGCTAGAGATGAAAATGAAGTTGTTGAATGTGTTAAAGATTTGAACTCTCCAAGCTTTCATCCTTCCATGGTTTCTCTCTGGGTCACAGACTCATTTGAGAGGAAGGACGCTGAACAAAATCTTTTAGGCAAACTGCTTGTCAAACTTGTGAAATATCAGGATGGCCTC
>NW_027339047.1:0-1567 GCF_000331145.2 Cicer arietinum | reverse complement strand
TTCTAAGAAACGTTGTATCCTGGTTGACAGGTTGTCCGTACCCTGCCTTCTCATTCAGATTCCATTGAGTGTGTTGGGTTCGCACCAAGGTATATTATTAGCAAACTGTTCATAACCTGCGCGTATGTGCATTTGTACACATTTTCATGTCCATGTATGCTTTTCGGTTCACGCACGTGTATGGTGGATGTTTTATTTGATTCAATGATTGTTTGAAGGACAATAGAATAACATACTGGAGAGATAAATAACAATAGCAAATGTGTACCAAATTTGTCCAGCAAAAGTAAAAATAGTCTTGTCAGTACAAGCAACATAAAATAGGGTCCCTTAATAAATATGAAACAAAACCAAGTGTCATGACTCGTAAATTGCGATATATTATTGAACCTACTTGATATAACCCTCAGTGACTTGGTTTATGGTATAACACCGATATAAAAAATAGTTCCGTCTCATTTCCAAGGAATAATAGACTGCAAAGTGACCTAAACCTTAAATATGAATAGTTTGTACAAGTGAAAATTACGGGCATCTTTTCAATCATGCTTTGGAATTCATTCATCTATATTATTTCAACTTATCAATAGCTGCATGTTTTGTTTTAATGTAATGATAGTTATTAACTTGGACTTTGTAGTCATAATTGAATATGGGCCATCAGTAACTTTGTTCCTTAAAACTTTATGACAGTGGTTCCTGGGCTGCAATTGGAGGCATGGATCCAAAAATGATCATATGGGATTTAGAGCACTCCTTAGCCCGAAGCACTTGTGAGCACGAGGTTTGTTGGAATCTTCCTTTGTGCAAGCGACGTGCCTTTACATTAGAAACTGAATTAACTCTCTCTGCAGTTATACTTTTATTTGGAATTGTGAATTTTCATTATGTCTGATGAAAGGAATTTTTCCATTGTGGCCAGTATGGAGTGACATGTATGACATGGCTCGGCACATCGTATCTGGCAACTGGATCTATGGATGGAATTGTGAGATTATGGGACTGTCGGTCTGGTGAATGTGTCAGAACATTCAGAGGGCACTCTGATGGCATTCAATCGCTTTCTTTGTCAGCTAATCGCGATTACCTTGTCTCAGCTTCTTTAGATCACACAGCACGTGTTTTCGATGTTAAAGGATTTTGTTAAGCAAAGCCTTTTTTTGATTGCATACGAATGAGGTTGTCGACCATCTAAGCGAAGCCCTTTTTCCGGGCCCAAGCCCATGTATATGTCCTTGAGGACAGTGGGGGTTACGCCACATCCAGATTGTTAATTTATGTTAAGTTGTGGTAGAGTAATAAACTGTTGCATATGGTTTTGAATTTTGAAGGATCATAGACAATCTGGAACAGAAATTTGGATTTTTAAGGTTACTTTTCCTTTTTAATATTAATTTTGATGTTCGTACTAACTCAAAAACTGCCAACAATCCATATTTACAATTTAACATAACCGCAAGGATGTAAATGATGAAGCTTTCTAAGACTGTGTTTGGTCGAGGGAATTTCAAATTCAATGAAATTTTGAATATGAGTGGAATTATTTATAGAGTCATTTTGTTCCTTT
>NW_027339046.1:0-1561 GCF_000331145.2 Cicer arietinum | reverse complement strand
GGTGTAGTTGTGCTAGAGGAGGTCTACTAACAAAAGGAATTCATATTACTTGGGATAGGTTTATAGAGAAATTTCTAGAAAAATATTATCTAAAACGTTTATTTTGTACTTGTTCTCTTTCAAAGTTATTTTTAAGAAAGAAGTTAATAAGTTAATCATACCATGCCCAAGGTGATTGTTTTAGACCATACACATATTTCCTAACTTTAAAAACATGATTTGGAAATTTAGAACTTTCCAAACCTGAGGGTTGTTTAACATATACATCTTTCTTATATAACCATTTAGAAAAATCACTTTTAACATCCATTTGAAATAATGTAATGTTTTTATTTGCAGCAAAAGAAAGTCGGATACAAATAACTTATAACTTGGCTACTAGAGTAAATGTCTCAGTGTAATGAATTCCCTCTAGTTAACAATAGCCTTGTGCGACAAGTCTGACCTTGTTTCTAACCAGTTCAGCTTTTCATTTAGTTTGTTTCTGAAAACCCACTTTGTTCCATTAATATTCTTCTTTGGTCTAGGTACTAGATCCCAAACATCATCCTCTTAAATTCATTTAACTCTTCTTATAATGCGAGAATCCCTCCTTCATCAACAGTGGTAGGCTTAATTGATGATAGTGAACCTAACAAAGTGGTATCTTTTATTGATGCTCTAACCCTCAAAGGATCACTTGCACTTCCAATGAGATGAGATAATTTGTACTTCCATCAAGATCTTCCTTCTGACTTATCTTAACTATGTCTAACTTGATCATTTTCTTGCTCTGAAGATTTTTCATCTTCTAGTTTGTCTGCATCTGCTTCCTTTGGTTCTAGTAAACCTATAGTATTCGAATACATGTTTCCAGAAAATCATTTATTCAAATAAAAGGCAGGTTATAAGTTATTTGTATCCGACCCTCCCTAGGTTATAAGTTATAAGCTAGTGGCTCAATTGTTAGTGGGATCTTTGAGGAGGCGGTACTTATCTCCTAGGTATTGGGGTCGAATCTCACGGAATGCAAAAACTCGCCAGATTTCCAATTGAGGGAAAGGGGGGGCGAGAAGATCGTGAGGTAGCATCGCCGGTAACGTTGGAGGGATGGGGTGTTACACAAATCATGTGTAATCGAATATACATTTCCAGAACAACCTCTATTCGAATACAACAAGTGTGTAGTTGAATACAGATTCGCGTTTTCCCTAATATAAATGCTTTTCACATTTTTTTTAGGTTATTTTCTATATTTCTGTATTCGAATACAACCGTCTTCATTGTCATCTCTTCAAAAAAAAAAAAAATATCGTCCTATCTTATTTGCAACAAGTTACCCAACTAGTATACCAATCTACATTACATCTAAGATCACACTAAACTCATAACTATCATTTCCAAATCAAATTTCTCAAACCCAAAAACACCATTTTTCTCAAAATCCAAACACCTTCACTATCACCATGGATGCTTGCAAAAGAGGTTCAATAACCAAGCATGCTTTAGTGGGTCCTTTGAAAAGGAGGGCTAGAACCGATAATGTGGCCGATTTTTCTCGTTTGGTTCATTCACCAGAAGA
>NW_027339045.1:0-1558 GCF_000331145.2 Cicer arietinum | reverse complement strand
CCAAACATAAACTATATTTTTTTTAATATAATTTAAATAGATAGTCAAATACATGGAAAAAAAATATAGACAGGCAAATATTAGTCATAAACTATTATAAGTTGATCGAACCCAACCCATTCACACTAGGTAAAATTGAAAGAAAAAATTTATAAATTATAAATTATTTCAATTAACTTATAAAAAAACATTATACCTCATAAATAGGTATTATGAAAACTTTATAACCTCGTAAATAGCTATCACGAATCAGATTTTATAACTAATAAGCTTATTTTATGACTCCGCCAAACATTATCTATATCGTTTTTTTAAAATATAATTTAAATAGATAGTCAAATACATGGAAAAAAGATATATATAGACAGTCAAATATTAATCATTAATGATCGTACCTATATATGTTGTATAAATGCGTTGTTTGTAAATGAATAAAATCAAATCAGATTCAAAAATTCTTATAAGAACAATGACTTCTCTAATGCTCAAAAGCTTGATACTTATGGTGTTTGTGACACTATCTTTAAAGGCATATGGTAAAATCAGAATTACACAAATTCATGTTCTTCTGTGTTATCACTTTCTGCAAGAGAGTTTAGCAATTGACATTGTTTCAAAATGAGTGAAAGTAAAAGGATATGTTTCATTATGCTATATATATTTTTATTTATTTTGATCATATTATTTCAGGAGACTTACAAGAGTGGTGGTGCATAGCTGATCCAAATGCACCAGATTATGTGGTGCAGGGAGCATTGGATTGGGTTTGCAGTACAACGGGCGGTGCTGCAGATTGCACAAATATACAATGGAACCAACCATGTTACCTTCCAAATACTGTGAAGGACCATGCTTCCTATGCTTTCAACAATTACTATCAGAGGTTTAAGAGCCAAGGAGCCTCTTGTTATTTCAATGGTGCTGCATACCTCACTCCTAATGACCCAAGTAATTCAATTATCTCTTATTATCTTTAAATTATTCCATTTTATTTTTCATAAAAGAATTTCATATCTTTTTTTTCCTTGTTTAATGACAGGCTATGGAGCTTGCATTTTTGATTATATTCCTTGAATGGAGTTTGAAGTCATTTATTTTCTCACGATGAAGACACTGACAAAACCAATAAATTAAAATGTTCTGTCTGCGTCTTTTAAATTCATGTTGTTTTATATCATGACATTATATTCTCTCTTCTGCAAATCTAAATGGTTGACAAGCACACGTCCATTCTTTCTAAAATCTTATTATGTTTCTGCATTATGAATTTCTTTTTGTTTCTAGGCCAATAGTGTCGGGCAAATTTAATATAAAGCCCCAACAAAAATATGTGATATAATTAAATGAAAGTTGGTAAAAAATGATTAACACAATAAAAAAGGTGAAAAAAATCACAAGAAATTAATAATTTATGCATGTAACGAGCATATACAACACACTACAAATATACACATTGTAAAGTAATATATATAAGTCCAACAAGGTTTTAACAACGTGAAGAAAAACCAATAACATTATCGCAACGCCTGCGACGAATAACTGTTTTTGTGAGATATAA
>NW_027339044.1:0-1557 GCF_000331145.2 Cicer arietinum | reverse complement strand
TTTGGCTGAAATGGTCCATGTGTATAATGCTCTTAATATGGGTGCTTGGTTTTTGTAGATTGATAGGAGCCTAGTTTGGATTCTGTTTTTATTTTCCTGTTTGTTTGTTTGTTTGTTTGTTTGTGATCTCATTTTTTTCCTCATTTCTTTTGAATTTTTGTCTTCAGCACACCCACTGGGGTGGAGACACCTGATGTTATTGACCTTCGAAAGCAACAGAGGAAGGAACCTGAAAGGCCTCTTTATCAAGTTAGTCTTTCTTTCTATTGCTGCTCTTTCATCAGTTTTAGCTTCTCTTGATCAGTTAGTTGATGTCATTAATCATATTTTCTGTGAAGGTCCTTGAAGAAAAGGAGGAAAAACTTGCTCCCGGAACTTTGCTTGGAACTACACACACGTATGTTAAATTTGTATAATATTTTTGTTCCTCCCCTCCCTTTTTTCCTCACAATTGTTTGTATCTTGATATACTCTTTCTCTCCAGGTATGTGGTTGGCACTGGCACCCAGGAAAAGTCAGGGGCTAAAAGGGTAAGAATGAAGAGTTTCGCTCTCTTATTTTTTAGGGTAAGGGGGCTATGTACGGTTATCTTTTATAGTGGGATAATATGTTTCTTGGTTTTCAGGTGGACTTGCTTAAAGGTCAAAAGTCAGATAAAGTGGATGTCACTTTACTGCCAGAGGAGTTGGATGCCATGGAGAATGTTTTACCTGCAAAGTATGAATTCTATTTTGAATTTTTTGTTGCCCATTGTTGATGTTAATATCATGTATCTAGTTTGTAACCTCTTCTGGAACTATTCCAGGTATGAAGAAGCAAGGGAGGAAGAGAAGTTACGGAGTCAGCGCGAGGATTTCAGTGACATGGTTGCTGAGGTGTGTTGCATTCAATCTTCAAATCATACAGACCTGTACATTTTTTTACAAAAAATATTGATTGCAATGCTATATTTAATTATCTATCCATCTGGTGCAGAATGAGAAGAAGAGGAAGAGAAAGATGCAAGAAAAGGATGGCAAGTCCAAGAAGAAAGACTTCAAGTTTTAAGGTTGTTCTGTTTCTCTTTATTTTGCTGGTAAATGGAAGACCTGGAGTTTATCTATTCATCTATTCGTCTTTTTCTATGAGCTGCAGAGGATTGGTTTTTAGCTGTGTTTTATCACATATGTATAATGTTTGTCTGCAAGTTTTTATGTTTTGGATAGGAATATACTAATGTAATAATACGATGAAAACCTTATAGAGCTGTGTCAGATGCTTTAGTTGGAAATTCAATACAATGCATCATTATTAAAAATTCATTAATGAGGCAGATACTTTGGATGGTTAACATCTTATGGTTTTGGTTCTAATTAATCCATTTGGGAGTTTTTGCGCAAAGAGAGGCAGGTATCTTATGGGATATCAACTTCGTTTTATTATATTTTAATGAGGCAATGTGGATACTTGTGGAGTGAAGCTTTAGGAGGACCGGGGAGCCAATGAAATTAACCCTAATGATTCTACAGTGGCATAGCTCCAGACATGGGCTTCTTCCCTTCAAACTATGGGTAGCCG
>NW_027339043.1:0-1554 GCF_000331145.2 Cicer arietinum | reverse complement strand
CTGTCTTTGTATTTTTGCTTCCTTTTCAAATGATCTTGCTTCTGATTTATAGCATAGTGTGATAATTGATTGTTGTATTTGATCATCTTCTTCATTAAGATGTTATATTGAATATGTAATAATCATTCTCTTGAATGATTGATATATGATACATTTCCTTTGAGATTATTTAATTGTTTTGAGTGGATACTTATGCACTTTGATGAAGTGAATGACTTATTGCTTGTTAACTTATGCAATTCATGTTCTTTAAACAAAACTCAAGTGTAATTATTAGTAGACCCCCATTCATAAAACTTAATCTTTTATTTCATAAAGTTTGTTGTCATTAAAACATACATCAAAAATATTTTTACCTCAACAAGGCCGCCACAAATGATAAATGTGTTAAAAAAGTAAGCGTTTGTAAGGGCCAAGGGCACCACATAATCTATCTTTTGTGAGGGTTTAGACTGCCGCAAAGGATGAAACGATAAAAAAAAAATTGTGAGGGCTTAGACCGCCACAAATGTGTGACTTTATTAAAAAAAATAATTTTATAAAATTCAAATTTAATATTAATATAATTTAAAAATAAAAAAATAAATTAAATTTAAAATAAATTTTATATATAAAAATAAAAATATAATCTTAATATTAATAAAATTATTTCTACCAAACAAAATAAAACATTATAAAATTAATAAATTTTGTCATACAAACCAAAATTAAAAATAGAAAATATTATTCGAATGCATCAATCATCATAATAATTTTTCTAATCATTAGCTCCACTCCCTCCACCATTATTTGATGGAATATTATCCGACAATAAAAACCTCTAAAAAGTATTATTAATTAGTGTTAGAGACAACATCGTTTGAAATTGCATTTCATCTTCAAGTACACCACCACTAGCCTTCGACATAAACAACATGAACATCTCATCCTCCTTCATCTTCGACAATTTTCTACACTCTCACAAAATTGAGAAATTCTTCAACCTTGTTAGTAAAATGTTGTTTACTATGGTCTATATATGTGTTTATATATATGTTTAATGAACTAAAAATAAGTCCTTATAAACAAAAATAGAGACGGTAAAAGTATATAAATTTTTGTACGAACTCAACTACAAATCTTTGTAATGACTAACAACAAATATTAATATCAATAATTTTAATAATGATTTTTGAAAAATTGTTACATTAAAATCAATAAGTTTTATATTTGTTTCAAATTTTTATTTATCATATATTATGTAAACAACATAATTTCTAATTTATTTTTAGACAAATCTACTAACATTTCGAATGATGAACTTTTTATGTATTTTATAAATAATATAAAAATATTTTAAATTTATAATATTACATTGATTAGATCATTATTATAAATCTTTTTTTCATAAGCATTATTTTGTTGCTAAAAAAATTACAATTTCTTAATAAAATTCTATTTTACTAACATAATAAATCATAATATCAAAAATAACTACAATAAAAAAATTATACTTCATCAACATTTTAAAAAATAACTACATTTTAATTTTAGTATAAATTTTACAATTTAAAT
>NW_027339042.1:0-1551 GCF_000331145.2 Cicer arietinum | reverse complement strand
AAAGAAAAAATAACATACACCATATAAGGCCTAAAGCAAAAATAACATTTTCAAAAATTAATATATAAATTATTAATATTTTATTTAATAATTATAAAAATAAAATAATTATAAAAACTCGTGTAGAATTTTTCATCTTTTAGATGAAGAAGAAAATAGTGTATATATACGTTGTACTACTTCAATAACTCATGTTAGTGATGTGCTCACTATTTGTCTCTTGAGTTCTTAATTTATAACTAATATTTCTTATGTTAACAATGTGTCCACTATTTGTCTCATGATTTCTCAATTTATAACTAATATTTATCCGATCTCTACCACATTCGTTGGTCAATTTACTTGTACCAATGTGTTGTTTTGCTAATGTGCATTGGTTTGCTGTTGCGCAATGTTTTGTTATTGTCTAGGTTGTTGTTGTGTAGATGAATTCCCCCATTTCAGGTTGGGATGGTTTCTCCAACCAAGATTGTACCTGTTAGACGACATATCATAGTTGGCTTGAAAATTGTATATGTTTACTGCATATGCTTGAAGAGCATCAGAAATTGAATCTTCTTGCTCTACAAAAGTGCAAATGCCACATACAATTGTTGCTTAGGCTAATATTTTTTTTTAAAACAACGTGTAGCGAGAAATAATTCAATATTTTATTTTTATAATAAATCAAATATATTTTTAAATAAATAAATATTTATGATACATAAAAAAATTTGGTAGAAACCAACAAGTTCATGTCAATGTATAATAGTTGTCTTTAAAAACAACATTAAAACACAAATACATAATTAAAGAGGAACTTTACTATAAATTAGTAGAATTATAAACAACAAAAACAAAATGTTATATCCAATTAACCAACCATCTTCTAATTTATTTGTTGGCTAACATTTTAATGTAAAGTGACAAGAAAAATGACTTGAAGATTTATTTTTAGGAAAATCTGTATCAATAGTAAAAAAAAATTTATCAATAAATCTCTCAAACGATTATGAGCAATCACCTATGTATATTTTCAATTTTACTTGGTTTGGTTGTTTTGAAAATTTTATTTAGCCCCTATTGCGATTCAATAAAATATTCAGCTCTTTGTTGTTGTAATTTGGATGGTCTGATTCATATTTTCAAGTTAATATTTATATCTTACATTATTTATTAAATTAATGTATAATATTTTTTTTATAATTGATAATAAAGTCAATTGATTTAATATATGTTGAGACAATGTTAAATTTATATAAGATTTTATCAGTTTTAGTTTTTAAGAATATTATAATGTGAGGCATTTTTTATGAATTAAATTTTTTTAGGCCTCTTTTAATAAATAAAAAAATTGTTTTTTAATAGGTCTAAAGCAAATATTCTTATCATAGTTTTATTTGAATTTCAATTACTTATTTTTTATTTTTCTCTTAATACAATTTTTATTCTGAAATATCATTTTAGAATATGTCAACCAAATAAGTGTTTGAGAATTGAATTTTAAAGAGTTTTGGAGAGTTAAATCTATATTTTAATATGTATTTAATATTTTAAAAAATTAAAAGAACG
>NW_027339041.1:0-1546 GCF_000331145.2 Cicer arietinum | reverse complement strand
CTTTTTTCGGGTTCATATCACTTAGTGTTAGTTTCTTTTGAATCACCAACTTTATCTTACTACCTTCCATTCTCTCAATTATTTCTCTAAATTCAAGTGACATCTTAGGTTGAACTTCTTGTTCTTAGTTATCAGTGGCGTTATCATTGGGCCGACAACGCTGACCATCATTATTTGTATCAAGAATTCGAAAATCAACTATGAGTGGTCGGTTAATTTTTTTTTTCTTCACTATCGTTTTCCTAACACCTTCTTTGCGACGTGTACTTGATTCAAGTACGCAAAAATTTGTTCTGTTTGTTTGGTTACTTCTTATTTTCTTGATTGGAGGTAACTTTTGATTATTAGCATAGAAATTATCTTGCTAACACAACAATGCTTCAACTCTCACACACTTATCTCCCACTGATCCTAATAAACTAGTAAAGAAGGTGAGTTCTAACTATTGGCAATATATAGTTTTCTTGTATGGTTTGAAGTCTAAACATTGACACATTAAAAGTGGATAGTTAATAATTTAAATGCTATCATTGATTGATATTCACGTGGATCGCAGTTTTTTAGATGACAATATTAAAGGTAGTGGCCACTCGCAGTCTTAATAATACACAATCCTCATCGTCAAAAGACATTTTGTGAAAACTATCGTCCTTTTACGTTGAATAGAAGTTTTGGATTGAAGCCTCTTATATATATAATGCACCGCATTCAAATAATCAAAATTATTGAAGATAATTTAAAGAAGTTAATGTATATAATTGTGATTAATATTACATAAAATGATACTAATTAAGAGATTCAACAGGGAAAAAAATGTACCATTTATAAAATGTAACCGTGAGAGTTGTGAATTGTATGTCCGAATACGCTGTGTAGTTAATTTATATATTTTTTTTAGGAGTGATATAATGTTTAAACATAAGAAAATTGATATATTTTTCAAGATAAAAGTTTTCAATAAAGATGAAAATTATGAAATAAATACATTTCATTTGATTGTATGGAGCTCTAAAACTTGTGTGAATTGAAGTTCTAACTTTTTCAATTTATCGACTATGTATAAATTATGTGAAGTTCTAAAAAAAACTATATAAATTTCAATTATAATATTTTAATTAATATTTTTCGCTTCTTCAATAATTTGTACAAGATTTATCATTAGATGTAATAATAAAGACTCAAAATCACACAATTCAAAACTTTAAAGAATAAACAATGTATTTAAGCTTAAAATTTATGAAAATAGTTGAAACCTAATCCAGTTTAATAGAAAGAGTTTATCTATAATCTATTAAATGATTTTTCATTATTTGGTGAAGTGTCTCTCAGCCAAATGGATGTATGTTTAAAAACTTCAGAAATGATACCAAGGTACATTATTCATTTATGAAGCCCGAGTTCGGATACATCAAATTTGTGAAAGTTAAAAAAAAAATTATATATGTTTAGAATACTTATAAAAAAAAATGTATCAACCGTTCTTCATTAAAATCTTTTACTATTTTGTTGGTTTACGTAGATGATATTATTATTGCAGGTAATTCTG
>NW_027339040.1:0-1545 GCF_000331145.2 Cicer arietinum | reverse complement strand
ATGAAATTTGCATTATATTGAAGATGATTATTAATTTTATGGATTTTGTTTGAAAATTTTGATAATTTTTTTGAATTTTTATAAAAAAAGGATAACATTGTTAATATTTTAAAACATAAAATATCAAATTATCACTTAAAATTAAAATAAAGGACCAAATCGAAAAGAAAAAAAAAAGATAAAAGACTAAAACGTTAACTGAAATTAATTAAGGGACCGCGAGTGCAATTTAACCTAAAAAATATAATAATTAGAAGAAATATACAAGACATTATATCAATTTATTCATTTTAATTATAGGTAGTTTTTTTGTTATTATCAATACAAAGTATAATAATAATTTAAAAGTTGAGTACATAATAATAATAGCCGAAGGATAGTTAAAAAAAAATTAAAATTAAAATTGCATTGAAAATTGTGAATGACAAGTTTATTTGTTAAAGTGACATTTATTCCAAAACAATGACATTTTTTTTTAATAACTAGGAAGAGATTTGTGCATTGATACAAGTTCTATTTCTTAGCTTGAGACATGTCTAGTGAATAAAATTATTAATTAAACATTACGTGAACAATTATGATATGTTATTTTAAATATGGATTTGTTTTGTATACACCAAAAGTATAAAACTTTTTAACCGATAATTCAATCAAAGAAATGATTATAATATTGTGATTTGATTGGATACATGTATAAATTTTTTTTACATTGTCAGTGCATAAAAATCAATCTATTTAAAGTTGATTGAATTACTAAATATAACTACAAAAGTTTATTTTTTTTTTTAATAAGTGTTTTGTACAAATATTATAATAAATTATGAATATTTATTGTTAATAACTTATAATTTATATAATCAACGCACGATACCTCAATGTTAAAGTTTATATAATCAAATTCTTATGCAATACAAATAAATGTTAAGTTAAATTTAAAGAAAATGTGATCAACACTACACAGATTGTTGAAGTCATGATAATCAGTGGCGGAGCTTGACTAAAAAGCTTGGGGTGGCCGACATAAGTTTTTCCTTTCACTCTTTATCTCTTTTAGTCTCACAAATTTTCCTCTTAAAAAAAAATCAATTCTTTTACTTTTCTTCATTCTCACAAACTTCTCTAAATCAACCAATTTAAGAAACATAAAACATCATTTTAGTGAAAATCAAATGGAAACAAAAATCAAACATTTAATATACAACAAAAAAAAAAACTCAAACACTTTATATGGACAAAAAATCAAACACCTTATATTCAACAACAAAACTCTAAACAAAAATCAGCACTAACATCTAATTTGAAACAAACAAAAACTCCAAACAAACAAAACTCCAAAACAAAACTCCAAACAAACAAAATTCCAAATCAAAACTCCAAACTCCAAAACAATCAATTCTTTTAATCTTCTTCATTCTCACAAACTTATCTAAATCAACCAATTTAGGAAACATAAAACATCTTTTCAGTGAAAATTAAACACCTTATATGCAAAAAAAAAAAAAAAAAAACTCAAACACTTTATGCCAACATAAAATCAAACCTTTA
>NW_027339039.1:0-1541 GCF_000331145.2 Cicer arietinum | reverse complement strand
AATTGGTAGAAAACTTCGAGCATATCACTTTTCACCATATTCCTCGAGAAGAAAATCAATTGGTCGACGCCTTGACTACATTGTCATCAATGTTCAAAATAAGCGTGGGTCAGAATGTGCCAGTCATAAAAATTCAAGAAAATGATAAGTCAGCATATTGCTTATCAATAGAAGAAGAGTCTAACGACAAGTCATGGTTTTATGCTATCAAATCATATGTTAAGAATAAGGAATATCCATTGGGTATTTCAAAGAACGACAAGAGGGTTTTAAGGAGGTTGTCAATGAATTTCTTCTTAAACGGTGATGTGCTTTATAAGAAAAATCGTGATATGGTTCTCCTCAGATGTGCGGATAAAACGGAAGTGGAGAAAATCATTCAAGAGGTCCACGAAGGTTCTTTTGAAACTCATGCAAATGGACACGTAATGGCAAGAAAAATCTTAATGGCTGGCTACTATTGGTTGACCATGGAGTCCAGTTACTTTAGTTACGTAAAGAAATGTCATAAATGTCACATCTATGCTGATAAAGTACATGTAACGTCCACCTCTTTGAACGTTTTAACATCACCATGGTCATTCTCAATGTGGGGGATGGATGTTATTGGACTAATCGAGCCTAAAGCTTCAAATGGGCACCGATTTATCCTAGTAGCTATTTATTATTTCACAAAATGGGTTGGAGCCGCTTCTTATGCCAATGTGACGAGAAGTGTGGTTGTCAGATTCATCAAAAGAGAATTAATTTTTCGATATGGCTTACAAAATAAGATAATCACTGATAACGCGATTAATCTGAATAACAAAATGATGAAAGAGATGTGTGATAGTTTCAAAATTCAACACCATAATTCTTCTCCATATCGTCCGAAAATGAATTGGACTGTAGAAGCAGCAAATAAGAATATCAAGAAGATCATACAAAAGATAGTGGAGACATATAAGAATTGGCATGAAATGCTTCCCTTTGCATTACATGGCTATAGAACCTCTGTTTGCACCTCAACAAGGGGCAACTTGTTGAGACAAAATCTCAATTTAATGTTTTGATGAAAGCAAACAAAAAGTTAATTATGATTCTAAGTGTTTTGGTATTTAACATGTGTGTTTAAGTGTATTAATCAAAGAGAGGATCCAAGTAAATCAAGAATAAATCAGCATGAAAAGCAAAATCTAAACAAACAAGAAAGAAGAAAATTCTTGGTAAAATCTGGAAAACGGAGAATGTTCTCCAGTTTCAGAATGATCATCACAACTCTAAAACCAATCAATCTCCGCTAGTTAAAAGAAGTTTTAGCCTCTGGATTTTACATCTATATCACCAGCACGTGGCAAGAAAAAAATTGAGATGATTAGATTCAAATAAACTACTCGAATCACAAAGAGAGAAGATCACAAATTAGCAAGACCAGACAGATCTGAACATTCTTGACAGCATTCTGATCAATCTGGACAGCAGTGGAATGATCGTCACAACTCCAAAATCAATCAATCTCCATTAGTTCAAAGAAGATTCTGCCTCTGAATTTCATGCTAATG
>NW_027339038.1:0-1539 GCF_000331145.2 Cicer arietinum | reverse complement strand
TTATTATTATTATTATTATTATTATTATTATTATTATTATTATTGTTGTTGTTGTTGTTGTTAAAGAAGAAAAAACGGAATAAGGTGTTTTAATTGGGCTTGATCCATACGAGAAAGAAAGAAAAAAAAAAGGGATAAATCCCTATGTCAACAAAAAAAAAAAGAAAGACCAGCAAAATTAAAAATAGGATTGCCGAAGAGAAAGAAAAAAAGCAAAAGAAGTAAAGTTTGGTTCTAGTGGTAATGGATGTCTAGCAAACTTGCTTTATTTGATCTACAATTTTAGTATGTTATTTATGACATTGAGTTCGGTCTTTTAATATACGGTCTTAGTAGTTTTACCTTCTCGAAGAGTTACTTTGGAATACTCACTTTAGTGGAAGGTTGTCTGTTATATTGTTTAGTTTCCACCTTTGGTGATGTTGTTATTTCGTTTAGTTTCCACCATTGCTGATAGCTATTGTTGATTAATGTTCCTCAGTATTACTAGTAAGACTCTGTTGTACCCAATAATTTATAGTGGAAGTTTTTATTGAACTAGATCCCATGGTTTTTATTCTCTCAATTTGAGGAAAGTTTTCCACATTAAAAATTGTATTTGTCTCATATTTAAAAATTGTATTTCTCTCAATTTGAGAGATGTTTTGCACGTTAAAAGTTGTATTTGTCTCATATTTAACTAGGTCATGTGGAAGTATATTTTCTATTTGTCCATTTATCTGCACACGTGGGAAAAATATTCCACATTATTGAGATAATTATATCTTGTTTTTTTCCCAACAAAGTGGTATCTAGAGCTCGATTGATTTGATTTGCGCATGTAAATGGAGGAGAAAAATAAAGGTTCGAATATGATTAAACTCAACTCTTCTAATTACACACTTTGGAAGACTCTCATTGAAGACAGTGATAAACCCATAGATAAATCTGATGATGATTGGAAGAAGATGAATAGAAAGGCAGTGGCGTTGATCAGACAGTGGGTGTATTTGAGTGTATATCCACATGTTAAAACTGAAATAGATGTTAACAAGATGTAGGAGAAATTAAAAGAGTTGTGTGAGCGAAAGAATGTGCAAAATAAAGTATTCTTGATTCAGAAGCTGGTGAATATGAAATACAAGGATGGGGATTCAATGGCATATTATATGAGTATTTTTCAAAATACAGTGAATCAGTTGACAACAACAGATGTTAAATTAGATGATGATTTGCAAGCGCTATTATTGTTGAGTTCTTTGCCTGATAAATGGCAAGTTCTTGTTGTGGCGTTGACCAATTAAACTCCAAGTGAAAATTTGAAAATGTCAATAGTTAAAGAGAGCATGTTGAATTAAGAAGCTCAAAAAAAGGAACGTGGTTTATTGGTTCTTCCTCAAAGTCAGAAGCACTAGTTACAAAGTCACAAGGGAGAAGTCAATCAAGACACTTCCATAGACGGGACAAATCTGAAAGTCATAGCAAGTCAAGAAGCAAGTCGAGAACTAGAAAAGAAGTGATATGATACCATTGTGCAAAAACAAGTCATGTAAAAATAAA
>NW_027339037.1:0-1538 GCF_000331145.2 Cicer arietinum | reverse complement strand
TATACAAATGAGAATCTGTTACTAATATACTGGAAAAAATGAGAAAAATGCAAGAAAAATCCTTTACTATTTCCTTCTTGCTTAGATACCAAATATCGAGATGAATAAAGAAATAAGAGATTTAGAGCAAGACACCTTAGGTTCACAAAAAAATGAAATTTGAAGTTCCATAAAGTATATATATATATATATATATACATATATTATATACAGCAAATTTCCACATAATGAAATTAAAAAGATCTAAACATCATAATATCAGTAAGTTGAAATGACGAGTTTCCACTCACTTTATGCCTAAGTAAAAGAAGAAAAACCACTTTATAATTTCTAAGTGAAATATGTTTACTTAATTACTTAAGCTAGACTACCCCCACAAAGAATAGAAGTTACCATAGGTAGCTCCACACAGTTTTCTGTTCTAGAGGTGGACATGGTATCAAATAAAGATAAGGCGCTGATAAAAATGAGTGTCTGTGTGACTCCAATATAATATGCTGCACTAATGTTCAAATAAAGATAAGGCACTGATAAAAATGAGTGTCTGTGTACAGATATGACCCTTAATTTTCCTGGTGCCCCATCATTTATTGCATCTACAATATATCTTGGGTTAATATCCTTCTTCCAAGTGTCTGTGCATAATGAACCATATTTTAGGGGGAAAGGTTTGATCAACTCCCACAGAGGGAAAAAAAGAGAATGCACTCGTCCATAAATCCAAAAAAACTAGTTCTGTAATTTATATTTTTCAAGGTATACAAACAATGACAAATATAGCCCTACTACATAATTGGAGCTATTTCCTACAAGATCATAAAGCTTGTGTTCATTACAAATGTTATAATTTGCATTGCATCAAAGGTTACAATAAGATGGTTGAAGATAATCTCTCTACTAGAAGAAATGATAATGATAACCTCGTAATTATTATATTTTTTCTTGCAAAAACGTTAATAATGTACTCATTATAATCATGACTCTTTAAAAAAAATCATTTGCAAGTCATGATTTCAAATAAGAGAACAAAATCAATATCAAATAAGAGAAAAAAATCAAGACACAATTTTTGAAAAAAAATCCCTTCTCCTCCTTCAGAAAATAGAACGATATTTGAAAAAAATCAACATAATAGAAGAACAATAATTCAACAAAACAACACACCAAAAAACAATCAAAAGAAAACTAAAACAGCCATTGAAACAACGTAAAAGAAGAATAAATAAGAGAAAAAAGTTGGAAAGGATGAACAGGAACGAACCAGAACTAAACGATTAAGAAAGATGGAAGGACGGTGCCGGCCGAGTTGCCGGAAGGACGGTGCCGGTCGAGTTGCCGGAAGGACGGTGCCGGAAGGTGGAAGATCGGTGTTCTTGGATGATGGCAAAGGCAGAAAGGTTTTGGAGTTATAAGAAAGACATAGAAGTGAGCGTCCTAACGTAAACAAAAACCAAGAAGCCCTATTTATATGTGTTTTAGTTTTAGGCTTAATTGCCACTTTTGCTCCCATACCCTTTATTTTGCTTGCCACACCCCTA
>NW_027339036.1:0-1536 GCF_000331145.2 Cicer arietinum | reverse complement strand
AAGAAATGAACCTATGCATTTTCATTTTAAGAGCGTGTCGTTTATGGGTTTTGTGAATTTCAAGTTTTTATGTTATGTCGCTATATTATATGATTTTTGTAATTTTGGTTATAGGCTAAGGAGTTTAGAAGGTTTGCGGATAATATGGTACAACTTGGAAAAGAGGTTAGTTAGTTTGTGTTTTTTTGTGGTTCATGCTGAATTGAATTAATTTGCACAAATTAGTTTAATTATTACACCCGATGATTTTACATTGAGGAGCTAATTATATCATATGTTCTACCAGTTCTGACTTTAGGTTGGTGATTTGAGTGACTCAATGTTGTCAATTGCGAAAAAAAGTTGTTTGATCAAATTCCACTATGCTATAGTGTTACAGTGCCGCAGTAGCGGTTATCTGACACCAGTAAGCTAGCTTCACTGCACAAAAGCAAGCTAGCTTCAGGATTCTGTTTTACAAACTAATGAAACCGAAAGTGATAGTAGTGTGTCAGTCCAGACAAATAATTCATTAAATGATGTATTCACCAAATGGAGCCAATCCAAACATAACTCTTGGGGCGGACGGCCAAGGTCAGCAGATGGTTAGATCAGTTGGGTCCCCAACAGCTCTAACGCAGGAACTTCTTGGGGCATACTTTGTTAACTGAACACATACACAACTTGTCCTAGAAATGCAAAATATTTAGTTTATCTTCAGTGGTTCTGCTTTCAATATTGTCCAAAGTGATGCCAATGTATTTCAGCTGTTGTATAGGCATTTCCAGCTTAGCTTAAGTTCGAAATCAGATTTTCACTGGCTAAAATCATTCAAAATGAACTGTAAAATGTGGAGTCTAGCCAAAAGTGCATTTTAAGTTTTAAAAGGATCTAACTTGCAATGTCTGCCTCAAACCCCTTTTTTGCAAACATCTATGGCTTCTTGTTCATGGTGTTTACATTTAAATATTGATCATCCTATGCAATGATTCTGAGAATTTTATACAGAAATGAATTCTAAATTTCTCTTATTCTTTTAAGTGTTATCACTGAACAAACACTATTTTATCAAATTTGTTTAAGTTCAAAAGTTAAGAAATTTAAAAATTTAAGCCTTGAAGATTAATGTTAAGTATACAGCCATAAGCAACAGTCATAGATAGGTGAAAGTAGGTTTTGCTATAAATTGTCAGTTTTTACGCTTTCTCACCTGCTATTAATATGATAACTACAAAGTAGTGGGTGCATACTGATGAGTAGACCAAAAAGGGTGAGCTTATGGAGTTTTTCACAAACCCAGCTCGGCTTCTTTCTGTCTCTTTCTCTCTCCATAAATTAATATAACAATTTTGGTTCTTTAAATTGAAGTTGAGTCTCAGTCTGTTGAAAAGGGACCAAAATCGGTTCTGCAAAAGTTACTTCTTTCATTTCTTTGCTTTCTTTAATTATTCTAAAGTTATCATTTCTTTGCTCTCTTTAATTATTCTAAAGTTATCATTTCTTTGCTTTCTTTAATTCATGTTACTTCTTTCATTTCTTCAGGACAGCAAAACAATT
>NW_027339035.1:0-1535 GCF_000331145.2 Cicer arietinum | reverse complement strand
AAAAAAAAAAGCACTAGTGTTAAATGATTAAGGTTTTAATTAATTTTGGTATTTAAAAGGTTTATTCTAATCCATACTTGCTATAAGGCAATGTAATTCATCCAATAAGTGCATCAATCTAATTGGAATAAGATTTTTGTCACTTTGGTATTCATAAGTTTTTTTCTTTTCCATTTTGATTCTTAGTGATGGTACATCACCTATTAAGTGCACTAGTTTCGAAGGATTAAGATTTTAGTTCATTTTCGTCTTTACGAGGTTAACTCTAGTCAAATTTGCTACTAAGTCAATGTATTTCGTCTAATAAGGGCATTAAGTTTAATGGATTAAGATTTTAGGTCATTTTGGCCTTTAATATATATATTCTAGTACATTCATGTTCCTAGTCAATGTAGTGCGTCCAATAAGTGAACTAATTTCCATGGATTAAGATTTTAAGTCATTTTGGTCGTTACTAGGTTTATTTTAGAACATTTTGGTTCTTAGCATATGTCGTTCACATAAAAAGTACACTAGTTTCAATGGATTAAGATTTCAAGTGGTTTTGGTCTTTGATAAATTTATTCAAGTCCAATTTGGTACTTAGTCAATGTAGTTCGCCTAGTAAGTGCACTAGTTACAATGGACTAATATTTTAGGTCGTTTTGATCTTTAATAGGTTGACTCTAATCCATTTTGGTTCTTTGGCAACGTTTTTCGTCCAATAAGTTGACAAGTCCCAATTTATTAAGATTTTAGATAATTTTTGTCAATAATAGGTTTATTCTAATCAATGGTAGTTCTATGGCAATATAGTTCGTCCAAAAAGTGTATAAGTCTCAATGGTTTAAGATTTTAGATTATTTTGGTCTTTAGTAAGTTCATTCTAATCCATTTTGGCTCATAGCCAATGTGATTCGTCCAATATGTGCATATGTCGCAATTGGTAAAATAATTTGGTCATTTTGGTCTTTACAAGGTTTATAATAGGCCATTTTTGTGCTTAACCAGTGTAGTTCGTCATAAAAGTTCACAAGTCTTATTGAATTAAAATTTTGGATATTTTGGTCTTTACAATGTTTATTCTATTCTATTTTTTTTCTTAGTTAATTTAGTCCGTCCAATATGTTAATAAACCTAAATGGATTTAGATTTTAGGTCATTTTTAACTTGACTATGTTTATTCATGTCCATTTTTTTAGTCGATGTAGTTCGTCTAATAAGTGAATAAATCTCAATGGATTAAGACTTTAGGTCATTTTGGTCTTGAATAGGTTTATTGTAGTCCATTTTGGTTCTTAGTAAATTTAGTTCGTCTAATAAGTGCCTAAGTCTCATTGGTTTAAGATTTGTATCATTTTGTTCTTTACAAGGTTTATTCTAGTCCATTTTGGTTCTTAGTCAATGTAGTTCTTGTAATAAGTGAATTAGCTTCAATGGTTTAAGATTTTAGCTCATTTTAGTGATTACAATTTTTATTCTAGTCCATTTTGGTTCTTAGTCAATGTAGTTCTTGTAATAAGAGCACTAGTATTAAAGGAGTAAGATTTTAATTT
>NW_027339034.1:0-1531 GCF_000331145.2 Cicer arietinum | reverse complement strand
ATTAACACCTCGCTCATCTATAAAAATAAAATATCAAAATCATGTAAAAAAAACTAATTTAATCAATGATTAAATACAATTTTTGACCTTACAAAATATATAATATATAAGTTTACTTCAAAAAAAAATTCAAATGTTTGGTTCTTCACCTATTGTATGTTTTAAAAATGATTTCTTTTACTTTTTTTTTTACTAAACAAATAAATATTCAAGTAAATATCTCTCAACTTCAACAAAAACATCACTTCATTTAAAATGTCTATGTTGCAAGTTCTAATTTTGATTTGAAAATACGTGAATTATATCTATAGAAACTAAAAGTATATTTAACTCTTGAATCAATAAGTTTATAAGATTAGTTTCATAAAACAAACAATAAAAAAAGAGATAAAGTTTGATCTTACCCATATTATCTATATTGGATTTCGAGTGAACACAACTAGCAGTGCAATCATCTTCATCTTTGGATAATGTATTATTGCAATTCTCTATTTGACAATTTGCAACACAAGCTGCATAAAATTGACGATTGGCACTTAAATATTTACATTTGGAATAACAGTTGCGATAGCAAATGAAACGACCGAAAAAACCATCTGTTGATATAGGTTTTGGAGAATCATTAGCTTCAGCAAAAACAACCATAATCAATGTCATAATTATGACAATATTTTTCATATGATTCTTTGCCATAATTCTCTTTTCAAAAGTAAATTTTTTTTTTTCTTAGTATATATGAAATTTTATTTGACAATTTAAGTTGAAAAAAACCTCCATTTATAAGCATAGAAAAATGCATTTTAAGTATATTTTAATATCATAGCAAAACTATTCTGCAGACTCATAAATTGTGTCATGTTTAATTTCCTATTTTGTAAAAGCAACATATTAGAAATACAATTAATAATTTTTTCTTCTTTGGAAATATAACATGATTTATAGTAAAAGTATTTTTGACAAAAATATTTTTTATGATATTGTGGTTTGAAAGGAACATATTAAATGTGAAAAGTTTTTCAATGAGAATGTGAGAATGTTAAATCTTAACCATACAACCATACATAGATAATCCTGATTAAAAGTTATTTAATTAGCAAATAGTTACTTAAAAAAGTCGCATAATTGATTCTTTTCTTTTAATCACGACAATCTATAATAACAAATTTATAACCGTTATCTTTTTTTATTAATTTATCATTATTAGCTCTTTTTATTTTACTAATAATAATGACTTTATGATCATGACCTCTTTTATTAATTTATTATAATCGTTAGCTTTTTTGTATCTACTATATCTATTAACATTACCTTATAATAAGGTTTTTCTTAATATGGAAAAAATTCAATTGTTACCTTGTACATTTTTGAATTCCAGACCAATTCAACTATATTTATATTTTATATTTTATGTTTTAATTGAAATAAATGATAATAATTATGTCCATTTAGATGTCTTTTTGAAGGAAGGAGTTTGACCTTATAATTTTATGGAATTTCAATTTCCTTTGAGATTATTTGTATAATGGTGAGT
>NW_027339033.1:0-1526 GCF_000331145.2 Cicer arietinum | reverse complement strand
TCTTCCACCAACTTCTCTAGCCTCTTCACTGCAATGAATCTCTTAGTCTTACCTTTGTTTAAGGTTCCTTTGTATACTGCTCCAAAAGATCCCTTACCCAACTCTTCCTTGAACTGGTTTGTTGCTCATCTCAACTCATTGTATGTAAACCTTCTCAAAGCTACATCTTCATTCAGGCCCCCCAAGCTCCATGTTTCGGCTAGCCTTTTGTACTTTAAAACCCGAATCTTGTACATGTATGATGTAATGGCTCGATATAACAATCGCTGAACACAAAATGATACTAAATACAGATGTAACAACAATAATATGCACTACTGCTTTCTTACTTGTAGTCTTGATTGGAATGGGAAAAGGTTTTTCATACCCCTTCCAGCTGTTTTTTCCCACCTTGAAGAACGCCTTGGTAGAATCGTCACCTTCATGTGTTCGTTTGGCATATCTCAAAGGCAGCCCTTGTTTCTTGCAGCTTCCTTTTTCATACAATGCAGCCCAACAGTTACAATCAACTAAACAAGCAAAGGAGCATTGTTCTTCCGATGACGTATCTTCATCTTCGAAATAAGGATGGTCATCCCATACAATATTGTTCATTGGTACCATGTTATAAAAGGCCTCACCATCTTTTTCATCTTTACACTCAGCTTTCGAATAGTTCCTTTTGCAGCCAAGACTAGTATCTTGGTTTTTTTCATCTATAAGTTTATAACCAGGGAGACAGCTGCACAATAGTTTGTCATCGTTGAACGTGCAGTAGCTGAAGCCACAAAACCCTTTTACTTCACACGTGTTGGTCTCTGGAAAACTTTTGATAACTTTGTCACTGCCATTGTTAACATAATGAGCATAGAGCCGAAAAAATCCATCAAAATCAAGGGTTGCACGATAAATAGTCTGGTTTCCTCCAGTGTCATTGTCTTCTAGAGCATCAACCAAAGTCGTAATAAGGCTAGAAATAAAAACACTACTGCTATTCAAAATCTGGAGTGAACCTGTTTTGTTGAGGTAAAGATGATATTTGACCTCATTACCCGCACTAGTATCAGAGGCCCAGTAAGCATCCCATGATGTTGCAGCTATGTATGCTGGATACAGAACAAGATTTCCATCATTCTGCATGTTGAGTTGAAACCTTCCAGTTGACCGATTGGTCTCTGATATACTAGAGGAGAGTTGGCCACCACAAGGTAGAGATTGATTAGTATCAGTTGGGTAATCGAAACTCTGCCATATGATGCTGGAATTATCGTTGCCGTATAGTACAAAATTCCCAGAATCAAGCATGGAGCCAGAAGAAGCTCTTGCATTAGCCTTAACAACAAGCTTCTCTTGTCCTTTTTGATCTGTTAGTATTAGCCTACCGTGCATGGTAAATTGTAGCTTTGCAGTTGAGGTTACAGGAGGATCATCTCGGTTTGCAGTCCATACTATTATATTGTTCATCTTGCAAACCAACCAAATTCCAACAACAAAGCCATTGCCTTGTGGATAAAATCCAAAAGCAAATAGGCCAGAATGGGAAAGCC
>NW_027339032.1:0-1525 GCF_000331145.2 Cicer arietinum | reverse complement strand
TATGATTCAATAGGAATCACACAGGGATACAATAGAAACCTCTCCCCCTCCGTAAACCAACGGATAAAGTACACTCCTTATTCTATTAAGGGGATTGACGACTTACCAATTCAATGACGTTCGCACTCGACATTCCAAAAAAGGGGTACTCTACTCTCGGGTCGAATTAATTCCATAATAGATGCCCAACCTTCCTTCTCCTTTCATGACCTATCCGAAAACAAAGAAAATTCTTTAGGTGTTCCATGAGAGGGGCCCTGGAGGAAGACTATGATTCTGCTTCTGTCTGGTCGTACTAGGCCATTAAAGTCTACTTATTATTTATGTGAATCTTTGTATCCCCAAGGAAATCCCATGATGCATTGAAATAGCCAGGTTGGATCATCATAAAACACAGGAATGGGTGCTCAATCAATGGAATGTTTGCTTTTAGATCTCTTCCAGTGCTTATCAAATAAAAATATCAGGTTGAGGTCGAAACAAGGGCTTTAGCGCCTGTGTACATGTTGCGCTGAACCTCTCTTCCTACCGCTAGGAGTGAAATACATTGCGTGGCTGCCCGATCATGACGTAGTCCGAGATATAAGATTGAGAAAAAAGGGCAAGTGGGGGATGTTCCACGAGCTACTTGTTTGAAGTCTTTTTCCATTTCTAGGTAAGAGAAAGAAAGGAGAGACTTCCCAAGCATGAAGCATGGGTCTTTGATCGATGGAATGCTTGCTGTCAGCATCTCTTACTGGACATCTTGCTTAAAAGTTTGTTCCTAGCACCCAATCTTTAGCTTTCTTTGCTTTTCCTTGCGAGTTTTTTCAGAAAAGACTTGACTTGCTGCTCCCCTATCCGAATCCCGCGAGTGACTAAGCGCGAGACGAGCCATAACATAAGGGGCGAAGCTACTCTTCGTAGAATCGACCATAGATATCTTATTTTTTCGGTATATTTGCATCAGGCTTAGCTCCTACTAGTACGAAGGTGTTCCCGAAAGGGGACGAAACCTGTCTAAGATCCTGTGTGCGGCTTAGTAGCGCGTGAACAGAACACGTAGCCTAAGCGGAACTCAATATTCAACCAACCTATGATCCATTTTTTGAATCAGCTTACTATCAATAAACCATGTGTTAGGTTCTCGTTGCGGGAGATCTTGGAACATGCCCGTCGTGTGAATGTGCATACAAATAGGGGCACCCTCCGCCCTTTATTCGAAGGGTGGTTTCCGCTTCCTTCCCCATACCATAGAAAAAGAAAGGGTTTTCCGGCCCTCTAGGTCGAGGAGCGGATAAGGTATTTCTCCATTTGATGCTGGAGGAGTGCGTGCGAGACTTCCGGATGCGGAAATCCCGCGATAGCTGCTTCTTTCATTTCTTGTATAGAGCATTTTTTTACCCATTTTTTTCGTAGTAGGTGTCTTCATGGGTCGGGCCAGAGTGTCGTTGATAAGCTCTAACGCTGGAGCGATGGCATGAGTCGGACTGCAGGCGCGGGTTGGACCGTGGGCGTAGACTAGTTTGCAAGCATGGGCCGAACC
>NW_027339031.1:0-1521 GCF_000331145.2 Cicer arietinum | reverse complement strand
TAATCTCCAAAGGATAATGATATTTCACCTTTTCACAAATATCTCTATTTAAAAAAGATTACATGACTCTCGTTCATATGTATATAACTCCGTGCATATTAATTGTCTCGCATTTCTATGCATTTTCTCTTCATAAAAGTGGAATTCTCCAAGACTCTAGATATATTCGCCCACCTCTTGAATTGTGCTATTAAATTTACCTTATTTGCATTAGTAATTGAAAATTATAATTGACTTTCTAACAAATTTTCTCTTAATTAAAGTTTCCAAACTTATAACTAACTATTTTTTCTACATTTTCCCTCCTTTGATTGCTCTTTTATTTTTTTGTCTCTTGTAAGTAGAAGTTGTTTTTTTTCTTCTAATAGTTGCATTTCTCATATACATATTTATTGTCGTTGGTGACAACCAACATGATATGAAGCCTGACTTTTACATTGTTAGGAAGATTTTTGATACAATAATCCGTACATTGATCCACCACCTACTTCATTAGTTCTGATACCACTATTAGTGAAAATATGCACATACGAAGGATTAATCCATACACATATGGGTCTTAGAGGAAATATACAAGAACACATGAAAGAAAGTAATATCACACAAAATGATTTATTGTGGTTCAGTTCCTTTTTTGGCCTCCACATAAACATCTTAATATAGTTTATTCAATATATCAAATAAGATTACAATAATTACAGTTTTGTCCTAAATTGTGTGTCTCCTCACAATACTCTCACTCTAGATTAACAAAGAATGAAAATACTAACATTTACAAGTCAAATGATCACACAATACCTCTTGTCTCTAAGACACGATGGGAAATACATTGACTCTTCATATGATCATCCAATTTTTTTAGATATTTCACCTCTTTACAAATTTTTGTACTTAGAAGACATGATTTTCTTTCAAATGTATATAACTTAGTACATATTATTTATGTTATATTTACGTGTATCTTCACTTCATAATAGTGGAGCTCTCCAAAATCCTATATACATCATTTTATCTCTTCAATTTTATCTCTAAATTAAAATCCACTGTTTATTTTAGTATTTGTAAATTCATTTACTTTTCCTAACAAATTCTTCCTTAATTAAATTTTTCAATCTTGTAAACCATCAAATTATTTTTTTCCTTCATTTTTGCCACCATTACTTCTCGTTTTTATTGTTTGTCTCCCTTGTATAGCAAATTCTCTTCTCATTTTTTCATACAAGACTAATTAGTGCATTTGCTTGTACACATCTCAAACTCACATTGAACCAATAAACTTGAGTGTGTTCCTCGTCATAGTTCTAATCTCAACATTACCTACGAGTATTAAATGGTCATACTTCATACTTACTTGTACATGTCGAGTTGCCTCCACATTTTCATGAAGACTTCCGATACAATCATACAAGGATCTCCTTATTATTTACCGCTTACTTAATTAGGCTCGTTTGAGTACTCTTTTTTCCTACATTTGGCTTTCAATCACTCACCCTAAACCCATTAGCAATGATACCAAGGTTG
>NW_027339030.1:0-1519 GCF_000331145.2 Cicer arietinum | reverse complement strand
AATAGGATACCCTTACTTAAGTAAGTCCGCACTTGGGCATAGTCTAGGTTTGCCACTTAATCCCGTCCTAACTCTAGTATTTGCTTTTCTTTGCAATTGCCGCATGCGGGGAGACCCGCACGTACCGTTTTTAGGGGGATCTGGTCGAAAGACCTGCCGGAGCCCACCCGACTAGAGGGACTGAGAAATTAATAGAGTACATGCGGGAATGAACTGGTACTACTAGAGTCGATCTTCCCCAAGTTTTTAACTATCACATACTAAATTACACATAAATCACTATGAGTTGTGGTTACAGTAACCTTTACTGTATTAAAGTAATTTTTTGGTCATCTAGAATGGTTCCCCCCACTGAGAATATAAAAAAAGGGATGTCCTTTGCAACAGACCAAACAACAGGAGCAATCCGTTACACTTTTGTTTACACTCGTCACTTATTTTGATATCGAGAAAGTAACTTTGTTCCTCCTAGATTGTATATAGGTGTATCCTATAAATTATTTGGCGCCATCCAATCTAGTTAGTGGCTTATGCATTCTTTTATTCTTGTGGCAACAAAACTTGGCTCCACTTTAATCAAATCTCTTTCATTTCTTCCTACTCGGTTCCCCGCCTATTGAACAACGTATGTGCTATCATAATCTTGTCCCACTGCCAACATCTAAATGAAGGGTTCTAATTGGTTTAGGCTTTTGAGAGGGCAAATGGATGCATGTAGTTAGATTTGTGGTCCTTTGAATCTAAAGGTCAGAAATGGGAAACCATTCGTCATGGTGCATGGTGTCACTAAATTTCTCGATATAGACCCACACTACATACTATTTGATAGCTTTTCCCCACCATGTATGGTACGTATCAAATGGAAGATTCGGCTACTGCGATCGCGATGCTTGTATGGGCACGATTAACAATAATAATAACGTGGACGGTTGTTACCAAGTAAGCTATTTTAACAAGTAGTATGATATTAAGGGATCACACTGAAAAGGACATATGTTGCTTCTGTTTATCATTCTAAGTTAGATAAAGACACAAATTTTGGTATGTAGAGAAATAAAACCAATCAAGCCAACCATAAATATCCCATCAGATATCTCTAGAAAATAGTTGGTATGTAGAGCAAATGGATGCTTGTCACTAAGGGTTCGTTTGGTTCAATAGAGAAAATATATTTTAATGGATGGAAGTAAGGGAAAAAGACACATTTTTAATGATTTTATATTTGGTTTAAAGAAAAATGAGAGGTTTTAAATGAGTTTAAAGTTCTCCTCCTCTCCAAAATAGAGAATGAGCAAAAACATCGGTTGTGTTTGATTTAACTAAGGGAGAAGAAGAATTTTAATGGAGAGGAGGGGGGAAGAGAGAAGAAAAGTAGAAACATGTTTGATTAAAAAAAAAGAAGAGAAAAGTGAAGATAATTTTTTAATGATTTGTATTTGGTTCAAATAAAGTGATATTAAATAATTTTTATATTATTTTGATTTACTCATTCCCTTTTTCTCCCTCTTAAAATTTAACC
>NW_027339029.1:0-1513 GCF_000331145.2 Cicer arietinum | reverse complement strand
CATTCTTATTAATTTAAGGAGTACATTTATTTAATGACTCATATAATCATTAGCTTAAAATTTTGGATGAAAATGTAGTGGATCAAGTCTAGTGACTTTGGTTACTCAAACTTGAAGGGAAGATTGTTGGAATTTAAGTGTGAGTAGTTAGTCTCACATTGATTAAGAATGGAAGAAATGTTAGCTGTATAAAATATGTAATTCATTACTTAATGTCTTAAGGTTTTTGGTTGGAATGTGGTGTCAAAGTGTCTTGCAAATTTAGAGCATTTGACTCGTTGTTGCTCTCGTGCTCTTCTGGACTCTCCAACACAAATCTCATCCAACTTATAATTAATCCAAGTTTCTCTTACTATAACTAGTGAAATTCACCTATCTATCTATTTTGAAGAAAAGTTTGTCTTATTTCTAATAGTCCAAAAATAATTGTGATACAATATAAGTAGAAAAAGTTATATACAAAAATATGATAGTGTCTCTTGTTCCTTTAAGTTACATACAAAATTGAATAATTAAACTTCTCTCTTATCTCTTTTACCTAAGTTACTTTCAATGTTGTAACAACTCTCTCACTACTTTAGAAATATTTTAAAGATTTAAATAATAAATAAATTTTTAGAAAGTAATGAAACATTAATACCCTATTTTTAGTAATAGTTGACTTATGTTCAAGTGTCAAAAGAGGAAACATGTCACATTTCTCTCTCTCTCTCTCTCTCTCTCTCTCTCTCTTTCTCTCTCTCTCAAAAAATTCCAACACACATCCCCTCGGTTACTATTCATCATTTCCACAGTTTCCATTTCCTCCTAAATTATTTCAAAGGCAAGAACCCTATAAAGTCCTCTACCTCCACTCCGTCCTCCTTGCATGTCCATTTCCTCCTATCAAAATTCATTAATTATCCAAAACAACACTAAAGGAAGATAGGGAACAAACTTGGGGAATGTCCAAATTTGAACCAGTGCATAAAAAGCAGAAAAGCTGAGAAGGAAGACAACTTCCACAATCCAACTCAAATTTATAGGGATTTCTTTTTGGCAAACAGTGAGTTATTTTCTTATAACAAATTTCACTTTTGCTCGTGGATTTTCTAGTCTCAATTTAAATTTTAATTACTGTTAGAAATTATTTTATGGGTTTCAAATGATGGGATTCTAAAAACTGAGAGTGAGGAAAAACTGTAAGGTTTAGCATGTAGGAAATGTTTGAAAATCATCAATTCCACATTTGTTGTATGGTTGATCGTAGTGTGTTAAAAATTGATGGATGAGCATTATATGGAATAGACTAATTATTGAGTTAATGTGACACCACAAACCCCAAAATAATATTATAATAAATTATATCATATTCCTATGAAATTTACAGCGGATAAATAAAAATCTATTTTCAAGAAAATAAAAACTTTTATTTTTAATTATAATATCACGTTTCTCAAAAATAAAAATGACACTTTAAACTTATTTTCTCTATTAAAATAGTGCAATCTCGATAAGCTTGATTTAAGTATAA
>NW_027339028.1:0-1512 GCF_000331145.2 Cicer arietinum | reverse complement strand
ATTATTATTATTATTATTATTATTATTATTATTATTATTATTATTATTATTATTATATATTGGGGTTAGACTGTCACACATTGGACTCTATTTGATTAGTTCACCAAGTAAAAAATAAATGAGTTGTTTCAAGGTGATGTGGCACAATTGATGCTATTTTATGATCGATGTTGAGTTTATCATTGAAAATACTCTTAACTTTTTTAGCTATTATATCCATTAACATTATCTTATAATAAGGTTTTTCTTAATATGGAAAAAATCAATTGTCCCCCCGTACATTTGTGAATTCCTTCCCAATCATCTATATTTATATTTTATATTTTATGTTTTGATTGAAATAAATTGTAATAATTATGTCCATTTAGATGTCTTTTTAAAGGAAGGAGTTTCACCTTATAACTTCATGCGATTTCAATTTCCTTTGACATTATTTGTATAATGGTGAGTAGGGCCACTTTAGTTGATTATAATTTCACTCTTCCTTAAATTATAAGAAAATAATAATCGTGATTATAATATGTTTTCAAATGGTTAGCTTGAAAAGTAATAATTATAAAATTTTATATTTAATTTTTTAATTAAAAATAATAAATACAGTTGAATATTATATCTATAAATAATATAGTAAGTTTTATGTGACCATAGTGCAGTTAACTATACTTCCCGTAATGCTTATAAATAAATATCATTCCATCGATACAAATACAGAAAAAGATGATTATAATATATATGTTTATGAATATTTAAAATAAAATGAGATACTCGTATTTTATACTTTAGATAATTCAATTTTCTAGATTCAGACAAGTCATCTTTATTCATATTATATTAAGATATAATCTTCTCATATTTTGTTACAATTATAATTTAAATTTTAAAATGTCTTATATGTTTGATACAAAGATCACTACGCCAAAAATAACATTTTACAGTTCTTTTTTGAAGCTGTTTACAGCGCTTTTAAGCAATGTAGTATCTAGTGTTGTTAAAAGATACAACAGCACTATTTAAAATAAAAAAGCACCGTAATTTAACCTCTTTGCAACGCTTTTAAATGTAGTAATAGGTTATTGTTATACATAGTTTTACAACACTTTTTTCATAAAAGCGTTGTAATAGGTGCATTTTTATACTAATTTTACAGTGTTTTTAATAAAAAGCGATGTAAATCTTAATGACATTTATTAATTAGTGTTCCCGTTTTTTTTCCCCAGCATGTCTTATCCAACATGTATACCTTTGATCAATTCCATGTCATACTAAATGTCCTTTAAATGGATCTGCAATAACGCGTTTTCCAAAATAACATTTTAAAAAAGGACAAATGATTCGATTTGAGTCTTTTGCATTCTTCACTGAAAACTAAACAAACTCCATCACTCCATTTTCATACTTTTTTAACAATCGATTGACATACACCCATTTCCGGTACATTTTATATGACCCATATGAATGCAATGTTACACAAATGATAAGCTACTGATAACATTATACCAATCTATAGTATAT
>NW_027339027.1:0-1510 GCF_000331145.2 Cicer arietinum | reverse complement strand
ATCGAAAGAGTAGTTTTGATTCATTACAAATTTTAATCAATGACTTTGGCGTCTGTAATTTAAATGCATAGATATTTCGAACACTTTGGTGGTGTCATATTCGGCATGTTGTTATTTTGGTCTATATGTTGTTGTTTTATTCTATTAACTTGAGTGTTGTGAGTTTGTTCGTATATTCATCATTTTTTGCTATAGAAAATTTGAATTTTTTTTATATTGATGTGTTCAACTCATTTGAATAAATGAATGAATGAATATCGCTTTTTTAGTAAAAAAAAAAACGCTCTATCAAATTTGATACTCTTGGCTAGCACTGTGACATGATTATAGATACATTGACTGATCTTGCACAAAATATTGGGAGAACGACAAATATTAATTAATATATTATAATTGAAGTTTTCAACGACATAGACTTGGAAGATTTGAGTGAGAGTTGCGCACTTATGGAGGAAAACATGATAACTATATTCAACATTTCAGTCATATTAGATAAACCTACTGGAGAGCAAAGGGATCATTTGCTCCCACTCCATATTAAGGCTTAAATCGAAGGAATTCCTATAAACATCGTTCTAGTTGGTGGTGGAGCAATTGTAAACCTAATCTGAAGGGTCGTGTTTTAAAGGATTGACAAAGAGCAATTAGATTTAATGACTACAAATTCAAAGTCGTAATGGAAATGTCACCTTTGGCTAACAATAAATAATTGCAAACCTTCTTAAGTAAGGTTAATTCTTAAGGAGGTTTATTTCAAATTTGTTAGGTAGACCCACGTTTTTATGGCATTGATCAAGTTGAAGGTTGGACAAGATCTCGTTTTGGAGGATCAATATCAAGAGGTTTTTCACCACCGATTGATACAATTATTCCAAATTAGGGAGTTTTTATGTTTAAAAAAATAAATACAACGATTCCACCACTTCCATTAACTAAGAGATAAGTTGCCCCTATTTCAAATTAGAGAGTTTTTACGTTCGAAAGAATAAATACAACAATTTCACCACTTCCACTAACTAGAAATAAGTTGAGTGTTTAAACCAAATAAAGAAGGTGTATGATGTCAACTTACTTCTTCTAAATAATAGTACAGATAATATAATTGAAAGAAAACAATAATTTAATTTTTAAAAACTAAAAATTAATGTTATTAATAATAATTTTTCGTCTCCTATATCATTTTAGTGTTAAATGAGTTTTTTAATTCTGTTAAATATATCATATGTTATTTTTAATTCATCTAAAATCTTTCTTTAAATAATAGTTTCTCAAATATTTTTTATCAACAATTTTGATCCTTACTTCTAAGTTAATTCATGTATATCATTTAAATTTTTAAATAATTTTTTAAAATATATTTAAAATATTATACAAATATCTTTTACAAAAATTTGATTTTTTTTATAACAAAAGATAAATTTAATATGAATTTTTAAACGCTAAAAAGTTATATTTAATTCATTCTTTATTAGAAAATTCTAAATATTTGTAGAAGAGATTCTTATAATGA
>NW_027339026.1:0-1506 GCF_000331145.2 Cicer arietinum | reverse complement strand
CTAAAAGAATTGTTTTAAATAGAGTTGTATATATTAGTCTAATTCAACCAACTCGACAAATCCAACTCGAATTAATCCAAAAATAGTTTGGATCGGATAAATTAATGTGAATGGGTGATTCTGATTTCATAAAATTGTAAATCACTCAAAAACTTTAGGAATTGAGTAAAATTAGACCTAATTGATTTTACTTATCTTACGCATGTGGCCTAATTTTTAAAAATTATTTAGTTATTTTATAATGTTAGACTTTAGTTATTTTGGAGCTTGTAAGTATTTTATGCAAGTTTAGTAACCTTATAACTTTGGTTACATTGATGTTTATAATTAAAAAAAATTATGATTTTAATATTCTCATTAATTGTATGTTATATACTCTATGTCTTATAACAAGTGTTACTTTAGCAAAAAAAAAATGTTTCTAAATGAATGTCATTATGAATTTTCAATGCAACATAAGTAACTCATAATGAAGTAGCTCATAACTCATAATATGGCATGACACAACTCATAAGTAAAATAAGGGACATAGCTTAAATATATTAAGCAACCATAACACCATCAAATGACAAAGGAAGCTTTTGATTTCACAAATATGTGTTAAATACAACAATTGATGTCCAAACGGATCACGAACCGCACAATTAAATATTCATCTCTATTTTAAAAAATTGGTGGTGAAAAAATATTGCAATATTCTTTATACATAATTACATAGTAGATTATTCCGAATTTAGAAAAGACCCTTCCTTTATCATGTCAAAAAGTTCAAAATTGAAGACATGAATATAAATAATTTCTTCAGTTAAATAAAAATAAATATTTAATTTACAAAATTACATAAAATTTGCAAATGTTGCTGCCCAGGATCGAACTGGGGACCTTTAGTGTGTAAGACTAACGTGATAACCACTACACCACAGCAACTTTGATACAAAATAATAAATTAACTTATAAAGATTAAATTGTAATTTAAATTTAAGAGTTAATATGTTTTTATTAAAAACAGTCACGTATGTTTTTAGTTTTTTTTTTTCTATAAAATTTTATCAATTTGTATTCCTCACTTTTTTAACCTCTATTAAACATCAGTTGCTTTCAGTTCCTCTTTTTATAAAAATTATGTGTTTTTGTAAACTATATACAACTCCTCATATGTTAAATTTAGTGTTGGCCACCAAAAACGTGACAATTAATGTAGATTTCACGTTTACTTCTTCTCGATAGAAAATGGTATATTTGAAGAAAAGTAAACGTATACAGTATTGTACTTGTTTTTTAAGACACTTACAGAAAATTCATACAAGCCCATAAATTTAAAAACATTAGGTGTTGAATTGGCCGGGAATCGTGCCTGTCTTTAAATACAATACAAGTATGTCACGTGCATGAGCTATTTCCCTTACTTTATGTATCCACTCTCACATGGTAAATTACGATTTGAAATCTTAGTTTTATCATATTTGGTGCCCTAAATATTTTTAATACAACTTAAAAGTATTTTAA
>NW_027339025.1:0-1497 GCF_000331145.2 Cicer arietinum | reverse complement strand
GAGTCTTTTTATTTTTGATATCATATAAGATAGAATTTTAGTTAAACTTTGTTTATTGTAGCCATTTGAAAATGTTTGTATGGTAAACTCACAAACCAAATACACAATGCAAATCAAATATAAATAATAGATGTCTTGGCCAACTCCATCGTTTACAAGGCATATAACATTTTTTATCAACTATATTCACCATCACATAAATATACACAAGCTACTAATATTACCTATACCACAAATATTACAATGCAAACTTATTATACTAATCCAACTAACAGGTAGGAAGAGACAACTTAATATCCTACAAGATACCTCTCCACCTCTTTCGCCACTAAATTACGGTCACGGTCAGACCCATCCAATGTGTTATAAGATTTAAAGAAAAACTATAAGACAAATTTTTTTTTTAAATTTTAAAAATAAATTATTAATATTTAATTTAATATTTACAGAAAATTTATTTAACAGAATTAACGGAATTTTTTCAAAATCATTTTCTCTGTGTTTTTTTTAAAATGAAATAAGTCATTTCAACTATTCAACAGCAATATCAATAACTTATGTCAATCTTTTAGTTGAAGAAGAGGATAGTCTGTATACGTTCTACCACTCTAATAGCTCATGTTATATATTTATTGTTTGTCTCATAAATTTCTCAACGTATAACTAATATTTTTAACACGAACAATTTTTGTCTCATGATTTCTCAATTTATAACAAAAACAAAATATTTTATTTTATTTATATAAGATTTTATCGTGTTAGTTCGGAGAATATTAGAATGTGAGACATTTTTATTAAATAAAAAAATATTGAAGCATTTTTATTAAATACAAAAACGGATTTGATCATTTTAAAACTTTTTAAAACTCAATTGAGAAAAAAAAATTGAAATTTATTTTACTCGGATAAAAGATATAGAAAAAATAAAAAAAAACTTAAATATGTTTTTTCTTGAAAAAAATTTCCAAAACATTTTTTGCATACATTTTTTACATCTATTTTTTTTCGAAATAAATGTACAAAGTATTTTGAAAAATTTATATCATTAATTAATATTCATTTTCTTATTTTGTTATTCGACAAAGTTTCGTAATAATATAGAAAATAGAGAAAGAGCAAACAAATAGCAGAATAAATATATAAGATTTTATCGTCGAATAATATTAGAATGTGAGATATTTTTATTAAATAAAAAAAATTGAGGCATTTTGATTATTTTATTAAATTCAAAAACGGATTTAATCATTTTAAAACTTTTTAAAACTCATATTTTTTTTTTGAATTTTTTTTTCTCAGATAAAAGATATAAAAAAATCGAAAAAAATTTAAATAAATTTTATCTTGAAAATATTTTTCCTTATTTTGTTATTCAACAAAGTTTCATGATACTATGGAAAACAGATAAAGAGCAAACAAATAACATAATCAAGAGATATAAAATACAAGAAACAAACCCTATCCATTTATATAATATTAGAAATATGAATTATATATAAA
>NW_027339024.1:0-1497 GCF_000331145.2 Cicer arietinum | reverse complement strand
TAATCTCACACCTATAGGAGATATGTAGTCTATATATATAATAATAGTAATAATAATGCAAACACCTCCAACATGTACCAACTAACATAATAATGTCACCATCCAACAAAAGAAAAGAAAGCAAGGGACCCTCTCTGAAGTGGAGGGGCACTAACAAGTTTCGTGCTAACACTTTTTTTCAATATTTTATCTTTCATTAGGTAGAATTCATATAGGTCTTCTCACTTAAACTGGTGGAACTTGAATAATTTTGAGATAGTGTTTATAAGAGTTAAAGTAAGTGCTGGCAGCACTTTTCTTATCAAGTATTTTTCTTTTGTTTGAGTTAATTTTCTCACCCAAAGTGGTAATTTCTCCTTGTGGCTGATGACATTTTTTGACTTCATACTAAATTTTATCAGCAATAATAATTTACAATCTCATACAAGAAACATGTCATCCTTTTCATTCTTAATCAATTTGAGGTCTATCAATATTCAATAGTCTAATTGAATTACATTATATTTCATGTTGTTCATGATGACCATATCTTATTGAAAGTGCTAATTGCATGAGGGGAAACTTTGGATGTCATCTATTCTATGACTGAAAAACTGAAACACAAATCAAATTTTGTAGACCAGTGTAGACTTTTGCTATGCCCTTTTCACACCATTTTCCTGATTGCTTAAAGTGTAAAAATTAATGAGCTTAGAAAGTTTGATTTGGTCTGATCTTAAGGTATACCCCTTTTTTCACTCCAGAGATCTGTTCTAAATCATTGGAACAGATTTATACAAATTTATAATTTAAACCATTTTTATAACTACAAAGACATAAATAAAAGGCCACAGTCAATCGGATATTGTAACTTCAGCCTAAATTGTTTTTGATGCTCAATTGAGCCTTTTACAATTGCAGTGAAGATGTAGGAGAAATAATATTAAGACAAAAGAAATCTCACATTCTACCCACCCATCTCACTGAGTAATCCCCAAAGCACTAGACAAAATAATTTACCCCCGTATATGTATGTAAAAAGCATGCATACATTGAGCATCACTATTATCTAAATAAATTTCTCCAACTTCTTTGATGTAATAGAATTAGGTGGTCGGAAAGACTCCAACCGCAAGTTAGAGCTCGCGCGAATTTCACTAAGAACGCTGTCCCCTTTCTCATGCTGTATTACTTCCAGGGTGCTTCCAAGAATATCAGCTGCAAGTCCAACTTCTAAGAGACTACCTGGCTCCTCTCCACCATCATGTATTAACTTCCCAATTTCATTCAAACTGACTAAACTCTCTGTTATAATTTCTGCAAAAATACGGCCAAGAAACTCGGGTGCCTTGGGGGCATCATTAACTGCATCCTCCAATGTACTGAGAACAGTCTCAAACCTGGCCAACATAATATGGAAAAATACCATTACAAGTGTTATCACAACAAAATTATTCTCCCTACTAATCACTATATAGTGAAAGAAATCTTACCCTTCGATAAGCTGAGTTTGACTCA
>NW_027339023.1:853-1489 GCF_000331145.2 Cicer arietinum | reverse complement strand
CCCTGTAAGCAAGCCATGATCATGATCATGATCAGAGGGAGAAGACTATTCATTCATCGTCATGAAAGGCAAATAAAAGGCTTTAGCAGCCCATTCTTGAACACGAACACGAAGCCTGATCCTAGTACTATACTAGTAGGTAGGGCTTATTATGGAATAGGAATAGAAAGCCCGGGAGGTCCCCCCGTGTTTAATAGCATATCAAGTTTCTGCCTGGTTTGCTCTTTCTTTGCCGCGGACCAATGTGAGAAGCCCTATTAAGTGACTTATTGTGTTGAGTCGGATACCTCTTTAGAACGAAGTTTACCTCTACCTACTATAGTACTCAAATGACTTCGTTCCTTGAAAGCGCTCTCTGCTTGATCTGGCACTACTACTATAAATTCGGGTGATAGACGAAGGCGTTGGTCCATCGGTGCCTTAGGGGCAATCATCTGCGCCAGTGTATAAAAATAAATTTGCAATTTTTACAGTAGCGAGGAGAGCTTATGGACAATCCATTAGGATTCCGGCGGCTTTTGCCACCTATGATCCGTGTTCACAAGAGCGAGACGGTTCAATGTCTTACAATGTTCAAGCAGCATTCTTGCCGGAAGGATTTTTTAGGAAGCCCGGACACCTACCGAACATCCCTGA
>NW_027339023.1:0-646 GCF_000331145.2 Cicer arietinum | reverse complement strand
GCAAGTACACGATAGCTATCGATAGCTCTTCCATCACCCTATCACCCTCTCTGAAAGTCCTTTGCTAAAGTGCTCAAGGGGCTTAGTCGTGCAATTCGTCGTGAAAAGAGGAAGTATCCCTTAGCTAGGGATCTACCATTTCTAGTGACAATGGTTGCTGGTGAAATGCTACCTTACTTGTGTTTTATGACTATCTTTCCTCCTTTTTCATGCTTTCTTGAATTTAAAAAGAACCTAACATCTTAAGATCGGACTAAGGAGTTGAACTCTAGTTTGAGGATGGATTCTCTATGAATAGAAAGAGAGGACTTTTCTATCTAAACTTTAGGCCCTCAGGAAAATGGTAGGCTAATCCATTTAATGAAAGTTATGCCAATTGAAACTCGTACCAGAAGGCAGGAGCGGTAGTCAGCTGTCCTCGTTCTCCTCTTTCCTTCCGATGAAGGGATCTTGCTCGCTTTTCTCTAAAGGGCTAGTCCTGGTTCTGTTAAGGGCCTAGTTCTGGACTTGCTCGACCAAGTGTTAAAGGTTGGAAGTAGATTCTAGTGTGAATGCTGGAGTTGGCGCTCAATGGAGCTCTTTCTCGCCCTCTCTATAAGAGAGATAGGATCACCTAAGTCTCGTTATGGATTGATGGCTAAAGGAG
>NW_027339022.1:0-1487 GCF_000331145.2 Cicer arietinum | reverse complement strand
ATAATAATAATAATAATAATAATAATAATAATAATAATAATAATAATAATAATAATAATGCACCTTACCAACACTTTTTCTGTTACACTAATAGTAATAATAACTGAAAAAGTATCTTTCATCAATTTTGTCTTTTCGATATTCAACAATAAATCATCAGTTTCCTTTATTAATTTGTGTGTTCGACATTCAATAGAGAATTTACTGTAACATTTCATGTTTTTATTAGTGAGCAAAAGTTGACTTTATACCTTTTATAATTTTCAAATTTGAATGGTAAATGTTTAATATTTGACTCGCCATTTTAATGTTGTATTTTGCATTTTATTCAAATTCCATAGGACGTTAGCAATAAAATTCCATATGATATATGATTTTATAAAATTTTAACATATAAATATAGTTCAATATATAAGAGTAGTTAAATTTTATAAAAAAAAAATATTTATGTTAAACAAAATTACAAAATAAATAATTATTAATTGAGACAAGTATGTGATAATTGTGTTTTAATATATATTAATCTATTACGATGAATTCTGACTAGACTGACATGTCATATATGTTACTAGATATGCTAATTAATATAAATATCATAATGTACGTGGATATGTTATTTGTATGAATTAATCTAGCCAAATGTTATGTTTCATGTTTGTCGCATGAATTAACCTAACCAAATGACATGTTTTATGTTTGTTATATGAATTAAAAATGATATGCTTCATGTAGATTGATATGTAGAGTTTATGTGCATCAGGTAGATTGATATGTGTATAGGAACTAATTTTTTTTTCCTGATTTTTTTAAGATTAGAATACAACCTCCGAACTCTTTAAGACGATCCTGATGATAACATGTCAAATTAGGCCGAACTTTGCTAAAATTGATTAAATCTATTAAAAAAAATTAAAGTGTGATCTATTATTTGTAAAAGACGTCTTGGTCTAGCTTTTGAAGAATGTGGTCTGACCTATTCAACTATTAAAAAGTCTATTTTGTGTCAAGACTGTCAAGACTTTTAATAATAACATTTTATCTATGTAATGGATAAAGGATGCATTTATTTGCTTGTATATGGTTCTTAACATAAAACATAACTAAACCATAAGAAAAATATATAAGGAAATGTACTGAAAAACACAACTAAACCATAAGAAGAGTATATAAGGAATGCATGGTACAACCATAAAACATTTATAATAGTATTCTATACATATGAAAAACAATTATAAACAAAATAAAATAATAAAACACAAACGTTAACTTTATAGCACAATAGTTTAAAGAGAGAATAATAGGTATGGACATCGTAAAGTGATAAGAAAAAATTCGGGTTCAATTTTTAATAGTCTTTTATTACATAAATATCAATAATCTTTTTTAAATAAAGAATTATAAAAGAAAATATGAGAAGTATTATATTTATAAATATTATATTATATTATATTATATTTTATATATATATATATATATATACACATGCA
>NW_027339021.1:0-1484 GCF_000331145.2 Cicer arietinum | reverse complement strand
TATGATTGTTTGCGTGTTCTGCTTACTTATATTATACTATTAACATGATTTCAAAACTCACCTTCTTCATTGTTTGTGTTTGACTGGTTCTTCCCTGCGTTTGCGAAATCGCAGTTATTACAGGTTAATGAGTCTTGAAGTTCAAATTTCGGAGAAACTACGCTATGATAGGTGATATCGGGAATTTAGAGTTGTAATTTATATTTTAGTTATGTAATTACGAATGGATTTTTATATGAAAACGTTAGTACTAGTAAGTTTTTGGAATTAAAATAAAAATTTATAGTTAAATCAAGTTCATTGAAATTAAATGGTTTTAATTGAGTAATAAAGTTTGAATTGTTCCATATGTACTTTGAGAAACGTGATTTCCTAAATTAGTTACAAAAGTTTTTATTTCCCTGTAAATAAATTTGCTTTATCTGCTGTGAATTTTACTCAAAAAAATCTAATATAAAATTATTATATATGTCATTTTGGGGTTTAGGGTATCACATTAGTGGTATCAGAGCAGGTCTGTCCAATTACGCCGAGTGGGTTATATGCCAGTTAGAATTGTCAACCTTGAGTCAATTGTATTGACCTATGCTCCCATTTAAGTGTTGAAATACTTAACTAGTATTCTTGTGTTAAATGGTATGTATCTTTCAATTGCAATACATGATTCGTGAAAGATTATTGTTAATTGTTAAGTGCTTGCTTATTCTTGTTTTGTTGTGGATTCTCTTATTTTTGAAGATAATTGTTAACCGTTAAGTGTTTGCTTATTCTTGTTGTATTGTGTATTTGTTAAGATTTGAGTTAATTTGAATTGTTGACATGATTATGTTAATTACCTTTTGATTGGACTTGTGGTTTGTGTTTCTAAATTTGATTACTTGCTTTTTGTTACAGTGAATAGATATTAATAATTTTTTTTTTAATTGAATAGTTATATCTTTGAAATTGTTAATTTAATTGACGTAATACTAATTACCGATGATAGACCTTGACTTTAAGATCATTATTAAAGTTTTGATCTTGCTAATGAAATCAAATTAGAATGTTTGTAGTAGTTGTGAAATATAAGGAAATTCATATTATTAACAATATTAATTCTTGAATATTAGAGGTTGTTACACCTTAGAATTTTTTTAGAAAAACAAAAGACAATTGAAGGAATTAATATTAGGTTGTTTTGTAAAATGCAAATAACTTTTGGCTGAATTACTCTTGATTATTTTAAACAAATTAAATTGAGTTGAATTTTTGTTGATTTATAAAATAACAAAAATTCTATACTACTATTTTATATAATATTTAAATAGATGAAAATTTATACCATATTTTACTACATGTCATTTTTAAGAAAATAAAAAGGATTTGTTGTTATGTTATGTTGAAACGATTGATTTAGATATAATGAACTTATTAGAGTTTAATTTGACGTTAGAGTTTTAGATTTTAATAACTCAGTAGTAATTTATAATGGTAAAAAAAAAAAA
>NW_027339020.1:0-1483 GCF_000331145.2 Cicer arietinum | reverse complement strand
ATTATTTTTAAACTTTAATATTAGTAAGATTTGTTAAACAAATTACTAGTAAAATATTTAATTAGTAAACTTTATACTCAAATTAAAGTATAGTTATTTTTAATTGTTGATGAAGTGCTATTTTTTTATAGTTATTATTTGTATTATGATTTATTATGTTAGTAAAATATAATTTTAATAAAAAATTGTAATTTTTTAGCAACAAAATAATACTTATGAAAAACAAGATTTCTAATAATGATCTAATCATAAAATATGTAATATCACAGCAGCATTTTCAACCTCAACCAACTATGGCTCCGTCGACCAATGATGGTGTACTTGAAGATGAATTGCAATTTTAAACCATGTTGTCTCCAACAACAATTAATTAATACTATAATGATTGATGTATTTGAATAATATTTACTATTTTTATTTTTGGTTTGTATGAATTTATTATATATTATTAATTAATTATGGTATGTTTAATGTTTTATTTGTATGACATGATTTATTAATTTTTGAATATATTATTTTGTTTGGTATATATAATTTAAAATTATAATTTTATATAATTTATTAATATATAATATTTATTTTTAATTTTTAAATTATATTAATGTTAATTTTTTATATATAATATTAATTTTTAATATTAATTTCGAATTTTATAAATTTTTTTTTTGAATAAAGTCACACATATGTGGCGGCCTAAGCCCTCACAAATGGGACAATTTGTGGCGGCTTAAGTCATCACAAACTGATTACTTTATGTCATGTCATCCTTCGTAGCGACCTAAGCCCTCACAAATGACAAATTTTGTGACGGCCTTAGCCCTCATAAATGCTGACTGTTTTAAACTTAGTCTTTTGTGGCGGCCTAAGCCCTCACAAATGGTAACCAAAAAAGCTGAATTTTGTGGCCGTTTTGGCCTCCACAAACCTTTGTGACTGGCTTATTTGTGGCTGTCAATGGCAGCCACAAATTTACCTGTTGTGGCTGTTTTTCTCCTTTTGTGAGGGCATTTGGCCCTCACAAATTCTTGTTTTTCTTGTAGTGACAAATAAGGTGGTCACAAACCTTTGTGGCGGCCAAAACGGCCACAAAATTTGAGTTTTGTGTTGGCAAATGCCGCCACAAAGTCCTCATTTTGTGAGGGCTTAGGCCTACACAAATTCCTCCTTTTATGAGGGTTTAGGCCGCCAGAAAGGTTAAAGCTGAATTTTAAAACTAAGCTTTTGTGGGGCCCAGACCGCCACAAATGTCTCCCTTTGTGAGGGCTTAAACCGCCACAAAGGATTGTGAGGTCTTAGGCCGTCAAAAAAGTTTCACTTTATTAAATTCGAAATTAATATTATATATAATAAATTATTATCTATATAGATTTAAAATTTTAGATATAATATTTAAATTTAAATTAAATATATTATATATAACAAATTAATATCAATATAAATTTAAAATATAATTTTATAATTTAATTAAAATTTATATTAAATT
>NW_027339019.1:0-1480 GCF_000331145.2 Cicer arietinum | reverse complement strand
GGACAAGCATGTATTTTTTCATATGTTAGACCTAATCCACAAATAATCTAACAACATGGAAAACCTTTTATCAGTCCACCCGTTTAGACACTTTAAGTGATACAAATAGACAATAAATCATAGTTTTGTGAACTTCTTAAAATCAGGATAAAGATTATGCTCTGCCTCATTGAACAATTGATAGAACTTATCCAGATTATTGTCCTCTTCAAATTGTTTTGTATTGGGTTCATTTATGAATGCTTTGTGATCATCGCGCTCCACATTTGTTTGCACCATCACTCTCATTAGTTGGATACATTCCAAAGACATCATAAATCAATGTATCCATGTAATGGTCAAACTCTTCTTCTACTTGAGATACACTTTGAGAACTAGACAAGCCAACTTATTCACCATGGAAGATCCAAGTAACATAACCTTTTAGAAATCCAAAATGGACTAGATGCTCATAAATATCCACCTGAGAGTATCGTTCGCAATTGATACTATTGGTGCAAAGACATAAAATGATTCCATCATTTGTTTTTGTAAATATAAAATCAAGAAAATTAATAACTCCTCTAATGTATTTGTCTTTATTAAGAGAGTTGTTAGGGTGTCCAACTCTTATCCATTCAATTCAATAGAATAAATTGAAAGAAATAACACAAAAAGTTAATAAATCTAACTTAAATATAAAGAAAGGAAAAGAAGAAGATATACTAACATAGAATAAATATAACTTAATTATAAACAAAGGAAAATAAGAATACAATAAATCAAAACACATATCGCTCTTTCACCTCAACCTCACAAGAATGAGTCATTTAAACTAATATACTCTACTTCAATAAGATTAGCTTACCTCTTCAAAATGAGGTTGAATTCTAAGAGGCGGTTTAGAATATTCTTCAGTGTGCACTGCATGTTGATCTAATGCAGCTAAGAGAGTTTGCTCATCATTTTGAAGTAAATTTCAAGCACAAATAAGGATATGATTTAATAGGGGCAACAAATTGAAGTTGTTTCCAACCCCTCACAAACATTATAAGACATTGCAGAGAACTCTGTGGAAGCTAAATGGTATTTTAATATATAATTGCATGATTTAATCTTTGTTACATGATAAAAATACATCTCTATTACTAAAGCTGACGAATCTAGTAAGAATTAACCATTTGCAATAATTTTGTAAACAAAAGATTTCACACAATATATTACTTTTTGAATCATATTACTTTTTGAATCATACGAACATTTAACATTTAGTTACAAGTACCAATTAAGAATATTATAAAGCTTACTTCATTGTACTCTATTGGCTGGCTCATGCAAGGTATGAAGATAAAACAAAGGTGCAATGAAATGAGTATTGGTTACTCTCACAACGTCGAAGTCTTGTGATACACAAATCCCAACTTTGAGATCAAAATATTGTCCAACTTTTCCATCAATGTAAATAGGTTGTGCAATGTTTTCTGTTTACTGAAAATCAAAC
>NW_027339018.1:0-1479 GCF_000331145.2 Cicer arietinum | reverse complement strand
AGTAGGTGTTTAGAAATTTTCTTGTTTTTAGAGATTTAGTAAACGATTTTTCTGATTAGGATGGTGTATGGCACAAGTAAATGGTAGAAAAATAATGAACAGAACGATATTATCCTGGTTACCCTTATGACCAAGGGTACATCCAGTCCTCTTGCACACTACAAGAGATTTTTCCACTATTGTTAGACTATGTAAAAATCCATCCTAGAATCTCTGCTACAAACTTCTAACACACTTCCTAAGATAACACACCACTATCATAGATTATAATTCTTAAACAAAGTACACCACTTTCTTTAAATACAATATAATAACTTCAATGATTTTCTAGCAAATGTTCTTGACTAAGAATAAGAGTATAATAGTTGTACAATGATATCAATCCAATATTATTACAAGTATACTAGAAAACCTTTCTCAATGATATGAAAATGTATTTCAATTACTTAAAATACAAAATAACTTTGAGAATATTTCAGAAAAAAGTTCTAGTATGTTTGACCATAGTCGACTTCGATTTTTTGGCTTCTTTTTGGGCTTGCAACTTGATCACGTTTCTTGGTCTTTGTCTTCATAAAAAACTTAAGTGTTTCATAGTTCTTCATCTCTTAATAAGTGCTTTGCGTAGTGGAGTGTTTGATGGAAAAGAAATACATGATGACGAAAAACCAATACTTGATGATGGAACACTAGATCTACACATTAGAAACTTTAAGTCTTGCTCAAGCCTTACGAAGTGTTTCTTTTAAAGGATAAAATTGCATTAATCCCAAAACATCACACACATGGTGTGTAAAAGAGAAAACCAACACAACTGTTGTTTAGCACATAATGAATAAAATATATTACACCTCCTAATTAGAGCACAAAAACAATCCCAAGGCTATGAATCAACCCAACACTATTAAAAACTGTCCAACAACATTTTAACAATCAAGGCATGTAATATTAGGACTATAATAAAATTGAACCTATACATCCTACTTCTAAACAAAATAGGAATCAAAATTACTGCTACTGTGACAACATGCACTACTACATCCCTTATATAAATGGACTGAATACTAGATCCACACAAAAGCTATAATCAATCCTCTATTTACCACTTAAGCAAAATATAGGTTCTTTGAACCATTGGTCAAAAGAATATATAAATCCATTTATTTTGGTTTCAACTAGTTCCATACATGCACTTCGATAAAATATAAGATATGTGTTATATTGAAAATGAAATTTTGAAAGATCGTTGCATTCTAGCACCACCATATCCCCCACATCGTCGCAAATTAAACTGTTGGAACCAACTTGGTTTTCCTCTTGTGGTTTTGATGTTAAGAAAGGTATTTTATGAGAACATTTTTCTTAGACTATTGGCTTCATTAAGTGTGCAACAATTAGAACATGAAAACCAGAGGAAATTACAATAGGATGTGACTAGAGGATGAGAGCAGAGCATCGAGCCTCTGAAGGTTACGAATA
>NW_027339017.1:0-1476 GCF_000331145.2 Cicer arietinum | reverse complement strand
TAGAATTGGTTATAAATATTTAAAATTCATAAGTTTAATTTGAAGAATGATAGTTTCTGGGTAGTAAGTCCCGTGTTTAAGCCGACAAACAGGCGTTTCAAGGCAGTGATTCCTTAGAAAGTTTTTTCGAATTAAAAATAAAAATTTCAAATATGAATAACTTATTTTGTAAAACTTCTTATTTTTCCACTCCTTCTACCCAAAACTTCTCAAGACAAAAGGAACCTATCAATAGTGAAGAAATTACTATTGAAGATTTTCAAAAATCTATTAACAACTAGAAAATCCCAAAAATTAAAAAGGATCAGGTTTATGAATATAATCTTTTAAAAAACCTATTCAAAACCGACTACATAATCAAAACAAAAAAAATAGATGTTCCTTTATCAAATCCCTTTGAAACAATAGATCTTCTTTCTCCAAAAACACTGCAAAAACACCGTAACAAGAACTATAACTTTATACATATAGGTCTTGTCCAAGTCGGAATCAAACCTGTAACTAGGGAAGGGTTAAACACTTCAATCATATGTGTCTTACAAGATGCAAGATTCTTAGACTTTCAAGGTTCAATAATAAGTACGATTGAATCTAGTTTATGTCAAGGACCAATTAGGTTTGAATGTTATCCAAAATTTTCGTTATCCTTAAAAGACCAAAACATCTTAGAATCTCTCATGTTACAAATCAAAACTCATAATTACAAAATGATAACATAATCTATTCCTGTAGCAATTATTTACATAGTACATTACAAAGCAATGTTTTCAGCCTTTACGTCAACAAAAAATGTTGAAAATAAAAAAGGTGAAACTCTATTTTTACAAACTGATTTAACAAAGACAAACAATGTTATTCTAAAAACCATCCTTTGGAAAGATATAGATCTTCCTAAAGAATGGATTCTGGAAGGAGCTGTTAAACCACAATCTCTTGAACAGTCAAAACAACTTGAGGGAAGTCATCCAGTAAATGATGAAAGAGTAAAACTAAGTTTTTCAAGAACTTCTAGTGCCAGGTATTCTAATGTTGGTTCCTCCAGACTCCCTTCAGTAATACAATTACCTCATAAAATAGAAAACTTATCAAAACCACGTTTCTCGTGTTCTAGCATACCAAGTGGTTCTTTTCAAAACGTTGACTACTCCACAAATGTACCTCATCAAATCTATACAACACCTCATAATACTAATAAGGAACAACAAAACATTTCTCCACCAACTTCACCATCTTTTTCTGTAATAACTGAAGATGTTATTAATGAATTAAATGTCATAGAAAAATAATTTAATGTTGATAAAACAATTCTCCATGATGATTTCTATGCTTCCAAAAATACATAAAAAAGAACATGGTTCTTCAAAAACTTTCTAAAACAAAGAAAAGAAATTCAAAATGAATTGTATGATTTCCTTTTACAAAACAAAACCCATATTTTATTTTTCGATTGGTTTGAAATTTATGCAACACAAAACC
>NW_027339016.1:0-1470 GCF_000331145.2 Cicer arietinum | reverse complement strand
AAATTATTTTTTGTTTAATATATATAGATATGTACATTGATATTGGTATGTGGAGAGCATCATCTTATATGAGTAGAGCATTTAAATATTTTAATATGAATAAGACTTTTAAATAGACTTCCAGGTCAGGCCAGACTTTTAAAACGGTCAAGCCAGACCGAAAAAAAAAACCTATGATAGGCCGTATGCTAAGCTTAGGCCTAAAAAATTAATCTTATGTCAGACTCAGACCTTTCAAAGTCTGGTCTGACCTGACCTATTCCCACTCCTAATGTACAATCCAAAGATAAATAAATTTATAAATAATTGTTTAAATTCAAATTCTATTCAATATTAATTTAAATCATTTAAAATAAATCACTAAATTATAATAAAAGTCACATATATGATAAAAAATAAAGTCGAAGAACATTCATTCTTTCATAAAAAACCAAGAATAAAAAACTTATATTTTTAAATCAAAAAACTAAAAAATAATAATTTATTAATACAAATAATCGACAATCAAAACATTTCTTAGTAATGAATCAAAAAATTTATAGCATTTATCTTGACATTATTGTTATTAGTTTTTATCAAAATGAAAATAGAGATTGCACATTTATATATAATTATTTGAAAAAAACAATTATTACATTGATAAAATAAAATGAAATTGCAATAAAAATAGTTTAAACAAATTATATAATTTTTTTTCTCAAAAAATGAAAGATACAATTGGAAGAGAAAAATATTTGGTTTAAATATGTTTTTGGTCCTTGTATATATAATAGTTTTTAGTTTTAGTCTATAAATTTTTTGTTTAAATTTCATCCTTGTAATCAGAAAAATTTATTTTTAGTCCTTAACGTCAAATGAATGTTACAAAAAACGTTAATTGACAAAGGGAAACATGAACCAAATATTTAAATATAATTTTGGTCCTTGTAAAAATAAGATTTTTCAATTTTAGTATCTGAAAAATATTTGTTTGAATTTCATCCCTGCAATATCTAAAAAATTTAGTTTTGGTGCTTAACGTCAAATGAACGTTACAAAAACGTGAGTCGACAAAGAGAGGAAACTGTGGAATACAGATCTAAATAATTATTTTAAACAAATTTAACCGAAACAATATTTAAATAACAAATAAAAATAATTTATATACTCATTTCTAATAAAATAAGTATACAAACTCAAATGAAAATACAAATTTAAATAATTATTCTAAATAAATTTAACCGAAACAATATTTAAATAACAACTAAAAATAATTTGTATACTCATTTCTAAAATAAGTATACAAATTTCAATGGAAATACAAATTTAAATAATTATTATAAACAAATTTAACAAAAACAATATTTAAATAACAAATAAAAATACTTATTTATAATAAATTAAGTTTACAAACTCCAATTAGAATATAAATTTAAATAATTATTCTAAATAAATTTAACTGAAACAATATTTAAATAACAAATAAAAATA